>NC_084742.1:55097997-55127997 GCF_033978785.1 Entelurus aequoreus
TGCTACGTGCTAACATGCTAACAGTTAACATCGAAGCTAAACAATAGAATGTCAGCAGTTGTGTTATTTTACTCACATCACAATGCAAGTGGATAAATGACACTATGTAGAGACACTATAGAACGGTCCTGGTACTTTGTACTTACTGCTATCTTGCTACATGCTAACATGCTAACAGTTAACATCTCAGCTAACTGTTAGCTTTTTACCAGTTGTATTATTCTACATACATCACTATGCAAATGCATACATGACACAATGTAGAGACACCATTGAACTGTCTTGGTACTTTGTAAATACTGCTATCTTGCTACATGTTAGCAGTTAACGTCTCAGCTAACAGTTAGCTTTTTACCAGTTTTGTTATTTTACGAGTATAACCCATTTACCATTTACCGTTATTTAGGTTTTGGGCGTAGCATGGCGACCTAGATTATCCTTCTCCATAGAACATTAGCAACTTTAGCACGGAGCAGGGGTCACCAAGAATTTACAGTCAAATTTACGGTTGTAAAATTCCGGTGACTTGAGCTGCCTTTTTTTTTTTTTTTTGTAAAGTTTAAGGCAATTATTATTTTTATTTTTTACAGAATACTACTGTAAATCTGATGTTTTTACGGATAATTTCTGGTGACTAAGCTGCCACGTTTTTACGGTCAAATCTGACTTATTTACAGTGTATCTGTTATGTTTGGAGGAGGAGTTGTGACGGCACAGAACCACAAGGGGGCAACATAGCTCTATGTATTTATTATATATATATATATATTATATATATAAACTAAGGAAATGGAGTCTGAACTAAGGCTGCAGCTAACGATTATTTTTCTATCGATTAATCTATAGATTATTTTTTTTCGATTGATCGGTTAATCTATAGATTATTTTTTCGATTAATCTATAGATTATTTTTCCTTTTACCGATTATTTTTTTATTCAAAATGAAGATGAAAAAATAAATGTAGGCCAGTTTTTTCGAAAGGCATGGCTTTTATTTACAAAAAAAAAGAAGTATGGCCACTCAGTCAACATTGACAACAACATGACTAAATATTCTGTAACAATGTAAACATTTAAAACTTTTAACCTTTAACAAAATTAAAAGTAGCTTATTTGCTTTTTAATGTGCAAATATAAAAGTCAACATCCAGTGCAAATCTTAATATTCTGCAATAGTATAAGCATTTCAAAAGTAAAAGTATAGCTTATTTTGCTTTAAAATGTGCAAAAATAAAGATAAACATCCAATACAAAAAAGTGTAAAACGAAATATTCTGTAACAACAGTGTAAACATTTCAACAAAAGTGAAAGTATTGCTTATTTGCTAAAATGTGCAAAAATAAAGATAAACATCCAATACAAAAAAGTGCCAATCTAAATATTCTGGAGCACTGTAAACATTAAGTATTGCTTTTAAAATGTGCAAAATAAACATCCAGTCCAACACAGTACACAATAACCAATTCTACTCATTCCAGTGAGTGACTAACAGTTGTAATGAAGAAAGGTTAGCATGTCTACATGCTCTGCTTCTTTTCTTGTTTACAATATTCCCAGCAGCTGAAAATAGGTGCTCAGAAGGGGTCGATGTGGCTGGAACTGGGAGGTAATTAGCCTTCACCTCAAGCCAGGACTGCGAGTGAGCTGAGCTGCAGTTTAAGTTTCTAGAAGGTCAACGGGCTCATGGTGATGTTACTAGTAGTTGACTGGGAGGTGTTTATTATCATTTGGGGAGAGTCCGCTGCCTGATACTCACCTGCTAAACACCTATCTGCTCCACGCTGAAGCGCTGACTACATGCGCTCTGAATACGCACTGCTGATTGGCTGATAATGCTTCGTGTGTACCAATCAGATGGTTGTGTGGGTGGGACAATGCTGCGTGCTGAGACAGAGGCAGGAGCGAAGCAGCTTGTTAAGACTTTAGCAGCTAAAGTTAGCTTTAGCTTAGAAACTCGTTCGGTACACCCCCGTACCGAACCGAAAGCCCCGTACCGAAACGGTTCAATACAAAACACGTACAGTTACACCCCTAGCAGATAGAAATGACACATTCATGTTTTTGTGTAATGATGACAACGTATGCTCACGCGGACGATTGACTAGTTGATGGTTGATGGTTTTCTTTTCAAATGTTCGTTCATAGCCGTTGTGCTGCTATGATAGGCCATTTACGCTCGACACAGTGTGCATTCAACAACATTATTAGGCTGTATATTGAAATACTTCCACACTTTTGACGACTTTTGGCGTGATTTTTTCCCCCTCGCTCGGACCGCTCGCATCGTCTGCTTTGCGCTTCGCCATGACGGTAGTGTGACGTAAATAAGCGACGCGTCGACGCACAAAGACGGCGTCGACGTATTTACGTAACCGATGACATCGACTACGTCGACGCGTCGTTTCAGCCTTAGTCTGAACTAGATCCAAAAGTGTATGTGGTGTGTGTGACTATGTGTGGAATTAATTGTTGTGTAATACCGTGACAGTTGGCCGATAGAAGAGTCCAAAAGGGTCTTAGCAGGCTCGTATGGCCGTGAGCAGGCAGGAAGTCGGGGGCTATAGCGGGGGCGAAGAAGGTCCGTGTACAAGCGGGGGTCGAGGATCTAGGGAGGCAGTCCAAAGTCCAGGGAGAGTCGAGGCTCGAAGATGGACACGGGAAGCACTGCGGGAAACACAAAAGGGTATGAGACGCGGGATCAAGGAAGTCACAGGGAGAGATCCAGACACGGGATGCTTACAACGTAACAGGATTAAGGTCCGGCTAGGATCCTTGGGTCCACTGGTCTTTATACCGCTCGCCCTCATCAGTCCCAGGTGTGCAGATTACTGATCGCCCAAAGCCATGCCGGCATGTGGGCGTGACGCGGCCAGCGCAAGCAGGGAGCGTGTCTTGGTGTGCTGCCAACGGAGGCGCTGTCAGACCCAGCTGCCGGAGAAAAGCGGGTTCGAGCCAGCGCCGTGACAGTATCCCTGCTGACATGGAATTAATACGTATTCAACTTGGCAGGCGGGCCATAGGGAATGACACAACGGGCCAAATTTGGCCCGCGGGCCCCACTTTGGGCATCCCTGTTCTAAGAGATTGTTGATGGAGGAAACAGTCATGGGACCCAGCAGTACTTCTGGATCGCTGACAGAGAAGTCCACTTGGCTGGCGAGGACTTGTCAGCAGCTCATTCCGCATCAAATTAGTGGGTGAAGACCGCTGAATGAAGTTTGGGGGGAAAACATGTCACAACAAGACAAGTGTGTTGGTGGAAACATGCCTCTGTGGCAGGCGATGACGGGACAAGATGTCCGGCGGAGAGGAAAAGGCAACGTTACAACCGTGGGAGAGCGAGGGGAGAGTAAGACATGAACTCGGTGACACGGCGGTAAAGAAAACCGCGTCTTTGCGCGACTACGTGTCAGAAAGTCCTCGAGGGAAAATTCAGTCCATGCGGAGTATCCACTGCTACGATTCGCTTGCCCAAGCATTTCTACGGTACTCAAAAGTGTGCTATCGATCATTAATTATTGGCCATAGGGCCGCCAATATGTTTCTGAGCCGACTCAAATGTAATACACTCGTCCACCACGTGTGGCAGTAGTGACAATATCACACAGACAGAAGAAGTGTGCAGCTAAAGTCATGGAAAAGTTTCTTTAGCGCAAAAAATTATGACTAAAGTGGAGAAGATGTGCAATGTTGTAAAAAAAACAAACAAAACACTATTTATTTTATACTACAATTCTGGTCACTAAGTTGACAGTTTTTTAAAGTACAAATCACAAGTACACATTTTTGTAGTGTACGTGAAAATATAATTGATAACAAAATGCTTAGTCAACGTGGGATATCCAAGTGGCCCCTTGTTGGATGTAGCCTGTGTATGTTGATGTTGGATGTAGCCTGCATATGTCGATGTCGGATGTAGCCTGCTTATATTGATGTTGGATGTAGCCTGCTTATATTGATGTTGGACGCAGCCTGCATATGTCGATGTCGGATGTAGCCTGCTTATATTGATGTTGGATGTAGCCTGCTTATATTGATGTTGGATGCAGCCTGCATATGTCGATGCTGGATGCAGCCTGCATATGTCGATGCTGGATGTAGCCTGCATATGTCGATGTTGGATGTAGCCTGCATATGTCGATGTTGGATGTAGCCTGCATATGTCGATGCGGGATGTCGCCTGCATATGTCGATGCGGGATGTAGTCTGCATATGTCGATGTTGGATGTAGCCTGCATATGTAGATGTTAGATGCAGCCTGCATAATGCATGTGTCATAGAAAGCACACTGATATGGGATGGTGTATCCTGGGTCTACGGGTCTGTATCCTGGGTCTATGGGTCTGTATCCTGGGTCTACAGGTCTGTATCCTTGGACTTACAGGTCTGTATCCTGGGACTTACAGGTCTGTATGTTGGGACTACAGGTCTGTATCTTGGGTCTACATGTGTGTATCCTGGGACTACAGTGCTGTATCCTGGGTCTACAGATGGTTTATCCTGGGGATACAGGTCTACAGGTCTGTATCCTGGGTCTACAGGTCTGTATCCTGGGTCTACAGGTCTGTATCCTGAGTCTTACAGTGCTGCATCCTGAGTCTTACAGTGCTGCATCCTGGGACTACAGGTGTGTATGCTGGGACTACAGGTCTGTATCTTTGGACTACAGGTCTGTATCTTTGGACTACAGATGGTTTATCCTGGGTCTACGGGTCTGTGTCCTGGGACTACAATTCTGTATCCTGGGACAACAGATATGTATCCTGGGACAACAGTTCTGTATCCTGGGACTACAGATGGTTTATTCTGGGTCTACAGGTCTGTATCCTGGGTCTACAGGTCTGTATCCTGGGTCTACAGGTCTGTATCCTGGGTCTTACAGTGCTGCATCCTGAGTCTTACAGTGCTGCATCCTGGGAGTACAGGTGTGTATGCTGGGACTACAGGTCTGTATCTTTGGACTACAGATGGTTTATCCTGGGTCTACGGGTCTGTGTCCTGGGACTACAGGTATGTATCCTGGGACAACAGATATGTATCCTGGGACAACAGTTTTATATCCTGGGACTACAGATGGTTTATTCTGGGTCTACAGGTCTGTATCCTGGGTATACAGGTCTGTATCCTGGGACTACAGATGGTTTATCCTGAGACTACAGGTCTGTATCCTGGGTCTACAGTTCTGTATCCTGGGTCTACACGTCTGTATCCAGGGACTACAGGTCTGTATCCCTGCCAGTTGTTCCAACACGCCTACTATCACATCATTACCTGCATGCTGGCGTGTCTGGATTGACTCCAAAGAGATTTGCTTGGTTGTCCGGGTCAAGCTGGCGTGCAGGCAGGCAGGTGAACTCTTCAGGTGTGTGCATCTACACCCCCCGGCACTTTCAACGGTAGATAAGAGGATTATCTCCACGTGGCCTCCTGAGAGAGTTCAACAACGTCTGAGTGGTAAAAAGTCATCTTCATTCCAGCCGTGCATCCACTCCGACACCTTCTATCCTCCGGCCGCCAATTTACAAGCGCGGCCGTTCCTGAATCACAAAGTTTATTTCAGCTTCCAGCTTTTTGGTTCCTATTAAACAGGCTTTGTCCGCGCTACTTTTCTTTTCACGTTTCCTCACTTTTTTTTTGCCGGAAAATGAACTTCCCAGACGCGATGGCGCTGACGGACATCCAATAAGTCGTCCTCTTGTTAGCCGAGCCGAGCCGGATTATCTCCGCCGGGTGACTTCCTGCCGCTGCTCGGCTGGAGGGGGTTTATTTCATCTTCTCTCAGATTCATCTTCACAAAGAAACACGTCTTTCATCGTCATGGCATCCATCCATTTTCTACCGCTTGTCCCTTTCGGGGTCGCAGGGGGTGCTGGAGCCTATCTCGGCAGCATTCGGGCGGAAGGCGGGGTACACCCTGGACAAGTCGCCACCTCATCGCAGATAAACAGTTGGATGTTGGATGTAGCCTGCATTTGCAAATGTTGGATGTAGCCTGCATTTGCAGATGTTGGATGCAGCCTGCATTTGTAGTTTCACTTCCCTTTTCTGCCACTGAGTGCTGGCTCTGATTGGCAACTGGGACAAACCTGTTCCCGGTTGCCAATCATGCTTGTTTGTGAGTGTATATTAGGGGTATGGGAAAAAATCAATTTGAATTCAAATCGCGATTCTCACGTTGTACGATTCAGTATCGATTCTCATTTTTCAAAAATCTATTTAATTTTTTAAATTTTTTTTTAATTTTTACATTTTTTTTAAATATTTTTTTAATTTTTTAAAAAAATTAAAAAAAAAAAAAAAAATAATAATTAAAAAAAAAACAAAACAATTTTTTAAATTTTGTATTTATTTTTTAATTTATTTTTTATTCATCAATTCAACAAAATAATAACAATAACAATAACAATGCAATCCAATTCCAAAACCTGCAATAAACAGAGCAATTGAGAGGAGACACAAACACAACACAGAACAAACCAAAAGTAGTAAAACAAAAATGAATATTATCAACAACAGTATCAATATTAGTTACAATTTCAACATAGCAGTGATTAAAAATCCCTCATTGACATTATCATTAGACATTTATAAAACATTTTAAAAAAGAACAATAGTGTCACAGTGGCTTACACTTGCATCGCATCTCATAAGCTTGACAACACACTGTGTCCAATATTTTCACAAAGATAAAATAAGTCATATTTTTTGTTCATTTAATAGTTAAAACATATTTACATTATTGCAATCAGTTGATAAAACATTGTCCTTTACAATTATAAAAGCTTTTTACAAAAATCTACTACTCTGCTTACATGTCAGCAGACTGGGGTAGATCCTGCTGAAATCATATGTATTGAATGAATAGAGAATTGTTTTGAATCAAGAATCGCGTTGAATCGAATTTATATTTTATTTATAATCGAATCGTGACCCCAAGAATCGATATTGAATCGAATCGTGGGACACCCAAAGATTCGCAGCCCTAGTGTACATGGTTGCTTTTGTCAAGAGAGTGTGTTTTCTTTTCTAAAAAAGTTTTGTGTTTTGTGCACGCAGAAAGTGTCTTAACATTGTCTTGCTGAAATAAGCAGGGGCGTCCATGAAAAAGACGTTGCTCCAAAACCTGTATGTACCTTTCATTTTTATTTCATTTTACCCATGCCTTGGGCACTAATACACCCCCATACCATCACAGATGCTGCCTTTTCCACTTTGTGCCTATAACAGCCCGGATGGTTATTTTCCTCTTTGTTCCAGGGGACACGACGTCCACAGTCTCCAAGAACAATTTGAAATGTGGACTTGTCAGACCACAGAACACTTTTCCACTTTGCATCAGTCCATCTTAGATGAGCTCGGGCCCAGCGAAGCCGGCGGCGTTTCCGGGTGTTGTTGATAAATGGCTTTGGCTTTGCATGGAAGAGTTTTAACTTGCACTTACAGATGTAGCGACCACCTGTAGGTACTGACAGTGGTTTTCTGAAGTGTTCCCGAGCCCATGTGGTGATATCCTTTACACACTGATGTCGCTTTTTGATGCAGTACTGCCTGAGAGATCCAAGGTCACAGACTTACTACTAATATTTGCAAAACATAACAAAGTTTTCCAAATCGAACATTAAATATCTTGTCTTTGCAGTCTATTCAATTGAATATAAGTTGAAAAAGATTTGCGTATCATTGTATTCTGTTTTTATTTATTATTTACACAACGTGCTAACTTCACTGGTTTTGGGGTTTTGTACAACTAAACTTGTCAATTTGGACTCATGTCATTAATCACACAAAGTTATAAGGGGATACATTTTTTGTATTTTTAGTCGTAAGTACAACACGAAATGTCCAGATTATCAAAATCATTTATTTGTGTAGAAAGGTCACATTAGCAACATTATCTTTGATGATCAAGACTATCACTAAGTACGTCGCGTCCAAACACGGAAGCCTGGCCGCTATCTTAAGAATTGCTATTGCGACATCCAGTGGACACGTTTGGAACAGCAGTTTCTGTAATATAAAAAATTCAGCTAATTTTTATTCTTAGCAAACTCATCTCGCGGGACTTATACAAGTGGAATCTTGATGACGTGACCTTGCTGTGTCCTTCACACTTATAATATCTGAAATGCTAATTTATGGTCTTGTGTGGGTTGCCAGGTGCAGTAAGATAGAGCCTATTCAACTGGCGACCCGCCAAAGATTTTAGTTTGGCCCGCCGACCATCGCCCAAGTAGGCTCGATGAAACCGTTCAAACTAGGTTTGCTCATGCATGCAGTACTCCAGCCATCCTGCAGGGGACAACAGTGAAGCACCACGTCGTGACATTGCTGGTTTTACGAGCAGAGGAGCATGTTCGGCAGCGCGCACACACACAGAGTACTTACAAGCAGACACAGTGTGTAGACAGGAAAGGGAGAATGGACGCATTTTGGCTTAAAAAGTAAAGATAAAGGTGAAGTTATAACACTGAAACACCCTCAGGAAGATGTGCTTTAAGACATGGCTTTAAGACATGGCTAGCTAGCTGCTTCTAAATCACTAATCCTCGTCTCCATGGCGACAGATAAAGCAAGTTTCTTATAAGTACCCATTATCACTGGAGGACAAGGAATAGCTAAAACATGCTTCACTACACACCGTAGGAGGATACAATAGCTCACCGGCGTCACAATGTAAACAAACGCCATGGGTGGATCTACACCTGGCATCCACTGTAATGATACCAAGTACAGGAGCGTATCTAGTCGATACTACTATGATTACATCAATATTTTTTTAGCATCACAACATCTTTTTTCGTTTAAAAAAAAATGTATACTATGTTTATAAACTCAGGAAATATGTCCCTGGACACATGAGGACTTTGAACATGACCAATGTATGATCCTGTAACTACTTGGTATTGAATCGATACCTAAATTTGTGGTATCATCCAAAACTAATGTAACGTATCTAAACAACAGAAGAATAAGGGATTATTGCATTTTAACAGAAGTGTAGATAGAACATGTTAAAAGAGAAAGTAAGCAGATATTAACAGTAAATGAACAAGTTGATTAATAATCCATTTTTACAGTTTGTCCTTAATAAAGTTGACAAAATAGTAGGTGTATAAATGACACAATATGTTACTGCATACGTCAGCAGACTAATTAGGAGTCTTTGTTTGTTTACTTACTACAAAAAGACAAGTTGTCTAGTATGTTCACTATTTTATTTACGGACTAAATTACAATAATAAACATATGTTTCATGTTCCCTAAGATTTTTTTGTTAAAACTGCAATAATGCCATTGTTTGTGGTGCCCTTTATTTTGAAAAGTATCGAAATACATTTTGGTACCGGTACCAGTACCAAGATATTGGTATCGAGACAACCCTACATTCGACGTTATACTTTTGTAACGTTTATATGTTCCGTCTTACAAACCTAAATAAAGGAAGACCTATAAAGAAAACAAACTGAGGAAGAAAATAATTCGAAAATTCTAATAATTCTATGGACTGGACTCTCGCTATTATGTTAGATCCTCTATGGACTGGACTCTCCCTATTATGTTAGATCCACTATGGACTGGACTCTCACACTATTATGTTAGATCCACTATGGACTGGACTCTCACACTATTATTTTGGATCCACTATGGACTGGACTCTCACACTATTATGTTGGATCCACTATGGACTGGAGTCTCACAATATTATGTTAGATCCACTATGGACTGGACTCTCGCTATTATGTTAGATCCACTATGGACTGGACTCTCACACTATTATGTTGGATCCACTATGGACTGGACTCTCACACTATTATGTTGGATCCACTATGGACTGGACTCTCACAATATTATGTTAGATCCACTATCGACTGGACTCTCACACTATTATGTTAGATCCACTATGGACTGGACTCTCGCTATTATGTTAGATCCACTATGGACTGGAGTCTCACAATATTATGTTAGATCCACTATGGACTGGACTCTCACAATATTATGTTAGATCCACTATGGACTGGACTCTCACATTATTATGTTAGATCCACAATGGACTGGACTCTCACAATATTATGTTGGATCCACTATGGACTGGACTCTCACTATTATGTTAGATCCACTATGGACTGGACTCTCACTATTATGTTAGATCCACTATGGACTGGACTCTCACTATTATGCTAGATCCACTATGGACTGGACTCTCACTATTATTTTAGATCCACTACGGACTGGACTCTCACTATTATGTTAGATCCACTATGGACTGGACTCTCACTATTATGCTATATCCACTATGGACTGGACTCTCACTATTATGTTAGATCCACTATGGACTGGACTCTCACTATTATGTTAGATCCACTATGGACTGGACTCTCACTATTATGTTAGATCCACTATTGGCTGGACTCTCACTATTATACTAGATCCACTATGGACTGGACTTTCACACTGTTATGTTAGATCCACTATGGACTGGACTTTCACAATATTATGTTAGATCCACTATGGACTGGACTCTCATTATTATGTTAGATCCACAATGGACTGGACTCTCACGATTATGTTGGATCCACTATGGACTGGACTCTCACATTATTATGTTAGATCCACAATGGACTGGACTCTCACGATTATGTTAGATCCACTATGGACTGTACTCTCACAATATTATGTTAAATCCACTATGGACTGGACTCTCACTATTATGTTAGATCCACTATTGGCTGGACTCTCACTATTATACTAGATCCACTATGGACTGGACTTTCACACTGTTATGTTAGATCCACTATGGACTGGACTCTCATTATGTTAGATCCGCAATGGACTGGACTCTCACGATTATGTTAGATCCACTATGGACTGGACTCTCACATTATTATGTTAGATCCACAATGGACTGGACTCTCACTATTATGTTAGATCCACTATGGACTGGACTCTCACACTATTATGTTAGATCCACTATGGACTGGACTCTCACACTATTATGTTAGATACACTATGGACTGGACTCTCACACTATTAATTTAGATCCACAATGGACTGGACTCTCACTATTATGTTAGATCCACTATGGACTGGACTCTCACTGTTATGTTAGATCCACTATGGACTGGACTCTCACACTATTATGTTAGATCCACTATGGCCTGGACTTTCACAATATTATGTCAGACCCACTCGACGTCCATTGCATCCGGTCTCCCCTAGAGGGGGCGGGGGGATCACCCACATCTGCGGTCCTCCCCAAGGTTTCTCATAGTCATTCACATAGACGTCCCACCGGGTTGTAAGTTTTTCCTTGCCCTTATGTGGGCTCTGAACCGAGGATGTCGTTGTGGCTTGTGCAGCCCTTTGAGACACTTGTGATTTAGGGCTATATAAATAAACATTGATTGATAAAAGGAGCATCAATCATTAACAAAACTTTGCTTCTGTTTCTTCATGCTGTTAACTATCTGTCTAGCTGCGCACGCTGGCAGAATAGTGCATTTATTGACAGTGCGTCGTGAAATGTTTACTTTGGAAATAAGTAAACAGTCTCAAAGGAAGGACTTTCTAAAGAAACATCCACATTTAGATGTCCGGCCCCTGAGACCTTGGGCTCTCGAAACTGCGGCCCCTCTTCACGGAACTGACGTGCGTTGTAATCTTCTGCAACCTTTTGGAATGTTCCTCAAGTGCGGAAAGTCAGGCTCTCTCTCTCTCTCTCTGGTGGAGCAGAAATAGCAAGAGAATCATTTGTGTGACGTTCTCCGGGCTTCACACGTGCCTTTTTGTGACGGCTCCATCAATTTTCTTCTCTGCGGTTCCTGTGGGTCACTCCTGCTGATCTCGCCGGGTCAGAACACATACGCAAGGACGCCGCATGGCCTCGTTCTTAGTGTTTCCATAGTTTGGCCTTGAACGGAGGAACCCCGGAAAAAAAACAAGTTTTGCGGCGCTGGGAAGATTGCGGTCTGGTCCGGTTGGTTCGACTAAACAGTTCTACTTTCTGCATGGAGCCCGAGTAGAAGGCATGTGTTGGAGTCATTGTCCTTCTGGGTCAGGGGACACATTAGAGAAAGGATTTGTAAAGCAGGACCACCAAAACTGTCAGTTTGAGGACACTGGAGGATCAGCGTCCTTGGTTAGGCTTTTGGACTACAAACAACAATAAATGAAGAATCATACAAAACCCCAAAACCAGTGAAATTGTCACGTTGTGTAAATGGTAGATAAAAACAGAATACAATGATTTTCAAATCCTTTTCAACTTATATTCAATTGAATAGACTGCAAAGACAAGATATTTAAAGGCCTACTGAAAGCCACTACTACCGACCACGCAGTCTGATAGTTTATATATCAATGATGAAATCTTAACATTGCAACACATGCCAATACGGCCGGGTTAGATTACTAAAGTGCAATTTTAAATTCCGCGCGTAATATCCTTTTGAAAACGTCTCGGTATGATGACGTTTGCGCGTGACGTTACGGATTGTAGCGGACATTTTGGGACAGCATTGTGGCCAGCTATTAAGTCGTCTGTTTTCATCGCAAAATTCCACAGTATTCTGGACATCTGTGTTGGTGAATCTTTTGCAATTTTTTCAATGAACAATGGAGACAGCAAAGAAGAAAGCTGTAGGTGGGAAGCGGTGTATTTCGGTCGGCTGCAGCAACACAAACACGTAGCCGATGTTTCATTGTTTACATTCCCGAAAGATGACAGTCAAGCTTTACCATTGGCCTGTGGAGAACTGGGACAACAGAGACTCTTACCAGGAGGACTTTGAGTTGGATACGCAGACGATGTACCGTGAGTACGTACGCAGCTGCGGCTTCCAAACATTTGATCGCTTGCCCGTACGTGCGTGCCACTATGTGCATGTCACCTACGTAACTTTGGGGAAATATATGTGCTGTATGAACTTTGGCGAGGTGAACGGTACTTTGGGCTGTGGGATTGAGTGTGTTGTGCGGGTGTTTGAGTTGTATTGGCGGGTTATATGGACGGGAGGGGGGAGGTGTTTGTTATGCGCGATTAGTTTGTGGCATATTAAATATAAGCCTGGTTGTGTTGTGGCTAATAGAGTATATACTGTATATGTCTTGTGTTTATTTACTGTTTTAGTCATTCCCAGCTGAATATCAGGTCCCACCCGCCTCTCACAGCATCTTCCCTATCTGAATCGCTTCCACTGCCCTCTAGTCCTTCACTCTCACTTTCCTCATCCACAAATCTTTCATCCTCGCTCAAATTAATGGGGAAATCGTCGCTTTCTCGGTCCGAATCGCTCTCGCTGCTGGTGGCCATGATTGTAAACAATGTGCAGATGTGAGGAGCTCCACAACCTGTGACGTCACGCTACTTCCGGTACAGGCAAGGCTTTTTTATCAGCGACCAAAAGTTGCAAACTTTATCGTCGATGTTCTCTACTAAATCCTTTCAGCAAAAATATGGCAATATCGCAAAATGATCAAGTATGACACATATAATGGACGTGCTATCCCTGTTTAAATAAGAAAATCGCATTTCAGTAGGCCTTTAACGTTCGAACTGGAAAACTTTATTTTTTGCAAATATTAGCTCATTTGGAATTTGATGCCTGCAACATGTTTCAAAAAAGCTGGCTCAAATGGCAAAAAAGACTGAGAAAGTTGAGGAATGCTCATCACTGTCAGGTTCAAACACTGATGTCATCTATTAAACAAGACAAGAGGCAAAGAATTAAACAAAGACAGAATATCGAGGAGAGTCGTCTGTACACTGTACACTAAACAATTCACAGAAAAGGTCAGTTCAAAAAGAGTTCGTCTGGAAATTGGGCAGATCCTGCCATCTCTCCGCTTTGAAGTCCTTGGGTTAGAGCAATATCGTTCTGTTGATTACCATACATGAGAGAAAACAGAAACACCTTCATCTTGCTTTCCCCCCTACACAGTGGCGTTTTACGAGCCTTACTCTTGGTAGGTTTCAAAGACAGCTTGTGTCTTCTCACCAGACCCTCAATGTAGCACAAAGTTTTTGTGATAATTTAGAAACAATTATTCTAACAATCACACACTTATTTGGAACATCCCACAGGTGAACAGGCTCATTGGGAACAGGTGGGTGCCATGATTGGGTATAAAAGAAGCTGCCTTGAAATGCTCAGTCATTCAGAAACAAGGACGGGGCGAGGGTCACCACTTTGTCGACAAATGCGTGAGCAAATAGTTCAAGAACAACATTTCTCAACCAGCTACTGCAAGGAATTTAGGGATTTCACCATCTACGCTCCGTAATGTCATCAAAAGGTTCAGAGAATCTGGAGAAATCACTGCACATAAGCGGCAAGGCCGAAAACCAACGTGACCTTGGATCCCTCAGGCGGAACTGCGTCAAAAAGCGACATCAGTGTGTGAAGGATATCACCACATGGGCTCAGGAACACTTCGGAAAACCACTGTCAGTATTAAAGTTTGTCGCTACATCTGTAAGTGCAAGTTAAAATTATACTATGCAAAGCCAAAGTCATTTATCAACAACACCCAGAAATGCTTCGCTGAGCCCGAGCTCATCTAAGATGGACTGATGCAAAGTGGAAAAGTGTTCACAAATATGTCATCCTTGTCATTCACAAACAAGGACGGGGCGAGAGTCACCACTTTGTCGACAAATGTGTGAGCAAATAGTTCAAGAAAAACCTTTCTCAACCAGCTATTGCAAGGAATTTAGGGATTTCACCATCTACGATCCGTAATATCATCAAAAGGTTCAGAGAATCTGGAGAAATCACTGCACGTAAGCGGCAAGGCCGAAAACCAACGTGACCTTCAATCCCTCAGGCGGTACTGCGTTAAAAAGCGACATCAGTGTGTGAAGGATATCACCACATGGGCTCAGGAACACTTCAGAAAACCATTGTCAGTATTAAAGTTTGTCGCTACATCTGTAAGTGCAAGTTAAAATTATACTATGCAAAGCCAAAGTCATTTATCAACAACACCCAGAAATGCTTCGCTTAACTAACCCTTTATTGTATTGTAATTCAAATCAAATTGAGCCACAAAAGCTCATTTTTAGCTGCAGTTCCACGACAGGATTTTGCCGAAACCTAAGAAAAATCATTTTATACCTACAAATGTTTTTTTTTTTTTCTTGAATAAAATAGTTTCTATACTTGCAAATCCTTTTTTTAACGGAATAATATTTTTTTAACGGAATAATATTTTTTTAACGGAATAATATTTTTTTAACGGAATATTTTTTTCACTTGCAGAAATTTTTTTTTCACTCGCAGAATTTTTTTTTCACTTGCAGAAAATTGTTTTTATACTAACCAATCCTTTTTTTACCCAGAGAAAATAGTTTATTTTACTTCAATTTAATAGTTTATATACTTGCAAACCCTTTTTTTAACGGAATAAACAATTTTTTACGGAATCATTCTTTTTTTACGGAATAATATTTTTTTAACGGAATATTTTATTAACGGAATAATATTTTTTATCGGAATAATATTTTTTTTACTTGTTTTTTTAATAATATATATATATATTGTTTTTATACTAACTATACTACCTATACCAGGGGTCGGCAACCCAAAATGTTGAAAGAGCCACATTGGACCAAAAATACAAAAACAAATCTGTCTGGAGCCGCAACAAATTAGAAGCCATAATACAAACAGATAGTGTGTCATGAGATATACATTGAATTAAGAGGACTTAAAGGAAACTAAATGAGCTCAAATATAGCTACAAATGAGGCATAATGATGCAATATGTACATATAGCTAGCCTAAATAGCATGTTAGCATCGATTAGCTTGCAGTCATGCAGTGACCAAATATGTCTGATTAGCACTCCACACAAGTCAATAACGTCAACAAAACTCACCTTTGTGTATTCACGCACAACGTTAAAAGTTTGGTGGACAAAATGAGACAGAAAAAGAAGTGGCATAAAACACGTCCTAGAAAGTCGGAGAAAGTTATACATTGTAAACAAACTAAGGTGAGTTCAAGGACCGCCAAAATTAGTAGGACAAAACGGCGCTCGCCAAATACTCGAATCAGTGAAGCATGTTTAATATAAACAGTGTGATTTCTAACAATTAGGGAGGTTTGTGTCATGTTTGTCCTCCTACAGTAACCATATTAAAACAAAAAATATATATTTTTCCCCCTCATCTTTTTCCATTTGTCATACATTTTTGAAAAAGCTTCAGAGAGCCACTAGGGCGGCGCTAAAGAGCCGCATGCGGCTCTAGAGCCGCGGGTTGCCGACCCCTGACCTATACTAACCCTTTATTACTTAGAGAAAATATTTAGTTTTTTACTTGTGAATCGTTTTTTATTTAAAGAAATGTGTTTTTATACTGGCAAATATTTTTTTTTTACTTACAGAAAATATTTTTTTTAAACTATGAATCTATTTTTTATTTGAAAAAAAAAGTTTTTATTCATGCGAATCATTTTTTTCATTTTTTATTTATTTTATTTTTTAGAGAAAATTGTTCTATTTTACTTGCATCGTTGGGAGTGAGAGAGCATTTTTGTGTGTTTTTGGAACTTCGGCAGTAATGTCACTTGAGTTTTGCAGTTTTTTCCCGTCATTATTATGAATAATATCACATTCAGGGGTGTATGGTTCCTACTAAGCAGCATAAACACACCCAGTGTTGGATGTCAAGGGGACGCTAAAGCCTGTCGGAGGTGTTAATTGGATGTGATTTCTAATTTCGCCATGGTCGTCACTCCTGCACAATAATATTTCCACGGTGTGTGCGTGAAGTGTGAATTGGCCCTGTGGCCCAAACTTCACCAGCACTTAAGCGGCGGTGGCTGTTTGTCACTCTCCTCTACATGAATAAATATGAATTATGCCGGTGTTAATTGCTTTGCCCCTCTCTATTTCAATAGACCAGACGCGCCGTGTTGTAAAAATAAACGGCAGCAAATGCAATTAGAGACTGGCTTGTACACGTCTGACCTGGGAGCCAAAGGTGGACTCCAGAGTCCTGGCGTTCCACTGTGGCAATGGCCTCCTAAATGCGAGGTGGCATTGTTCACCGTGATGTCGTTATCCGCAACCGAAGGGCGCGATTAGAAAAGTACTTACGACGACGGAGGTCAGCTTGCGTGCTCCTTCTCTGTCTCGTCTCGTCGACCTGCAAAGGAAACGTGAGATGTGGAAACCTGGTGACCTCCTTCCGAGCTCTCAGGGCCGAGAGCCGCTGGTTTGCTCCCGCCCGTCGCCCTGGGCAACACGGCGGGTACCGTAATTGCTTGGTGTTTTGGAAACTGGTCTTGTGCTGCTGATGGCCGCAAGTGAGTGACCCGGAATCGAACCTCAGACACTTTGAGCATCCAAATCTTGTTTTTTTGTGAGAAATCTTTTGATGACTGTATTTATTCATGTACAAACCCCGTTTTCATATGAGTTGGGAAATTGTGTTAGATGTAAATATAAACGGAATACAATGATTTGCAAATCCTTTTCAACTCATATTCAATGGAATGCACTACAAAGACAAGATCTTTGATGTTCAAACTCATAAACTTTTATTTTTTTTTTTACAAATAATAATTAACTTAGAATTTCATGGCTGCAACACGAGCCAAAGTAGTTGGGAAAGGGCATGTTCACCAGTGTGTTACATGGCCTTTCCTTTTAACAACACTCAGTAAACGTTTGGGAACTGAGGAGACACATTTTTGAAGCTTCTCAGGTGGAATTCTTTCCCATTCTTGCTTGATGTACAGCTTAAGTTGTTCAACAGTCCGGGGGTGTCCGTTGTGGTATTTTAGGCTTCATAATGCACCACACATTTTCAATGGGAGACATGTCTGGACTACAGGCAGGCCAGTCTAGTACCCGCACTCTTTTACTATGAAAACACGTTGATGTAACACGTGGCTTGGCATTGTCTTGCTGAAATAAGCAGGGGCGTCCATGGTGGACATATGTTGCTCCAAAACCTGTATGTACCTATCAGCATTAATGGCGCCTTCACAGATGTGTAAGTTACCCATGTCTTGGGCACTAATACACCCGCATACCATCACACATGCTGGCTTTTACACTTTGCGCCTAGAACAATCCGGATGGTTCTTTTCCTCATTTGTCCGGAGGACACGACGTCCACAGTTTCCAAAAACAATTTGAATGTGGACTCGTCAGACCACAGAACACTTTTCCACTTTGTATCAGTCCATCTTAGATGAGCTCAGGCCCAGCGAAGCCGACGGCGTTTCTGGGTGTTGTTGATAAACGGTTTTCGCCTTGCATAGGAGAGTTTTAACTTGCACTTACAGATGTAGCGACCAACTGTAGTTACTGACAGTGGGTTTCTGAAGTGTTCCTGAGCCCATGTGGTGATATCCTTTACACACTGATGTCGCTTGTTGATGCAGTACAGCCTGAGGGATGGAAGGTCACGGGCTTAGTTGCTTATGTGCAGTGATTTCTCCAGATTCTCTGAACCCTTTGATGATATTACGGAGCGTAGATGGTGAAATCCCTAAATTCCTTGCAATAGCTGGTTGAGAAAGGTTTTTCTTAAACTGTTCAACAATTTGCTCACGCATTTGTTGACAAAGTGGTGACCCTCGCCCCATCCTTGTTTGTGAATGACTGAGCATTTCATGGAAGCTACTTTTATACCCAATCATGGCACCCACCTGTTCCCAATTAGCCTGTTCACCTGTGGGATGTTCCAAATAAGTGTTTGATGAGCATTCCTCAACTTTATCAGTATTTATTGCCACCTTTCCCAACTTCTTTGTCACGTGTTGCTGGCATCAAATTCTAAAGTTAATGATTATTTGAAAAAAAAAAAAAAAGTTTATGAGTTTGAACATCAAATATGTTGTCTTTGTAGCATATTCAACTGAATATGGGTTGAAAATGATTTGCAAATCATTGTATTCCGTTTATATTTACATCTAACACAATTTCCCAACTCATATGGAAACAGGGTTTGAACATGTCCGCCAGTGCCCGACAAGTAACTTAAACAAATACATTATTTAATCGTGGTTAATTGCATTTTGCCTGTTTTTAACTCATAATTAATCGCAATCAATCACAAATTATTATTATAATTTTTTTTTTAAAACAAAACCCAAAAGCAGTGAAGTTGTCACGTTGTGTAAATGGTAAATAAAAACAGAAAACAATGATTTGCAAATCCTTTTCAACTTATATTCAATTGAATAGACTGCAAAGAAAATATATTTAATGTTCACTTTAAGAAACTTTTGTTATTTTTTGCAAATATTAGCTCATTTAGAATTTGATGCCTGCAACGTGTTTCAAAAAAAGCTGGCACAAGTGGCAAAGAAGACTGAGAAAGTTGAGGAATGCTCATCAAAGACTTATTTGGAACATCCCACAGGTGAACAGGCAAATTGGGAACAGGTGGGTGCCATGATTGGGTATAAAAGCAGCTTCCATGAAATTCACAAACAAGGACAGGGTGAGGGTCACCACTTTGTGAACAAATGCGTGAGCAAATTGTTTAAGAACAATATTTCTCAACCAGTTATTGCAAGGATTTCTGGGATTTCACCATCTACGGTCCGTAATATCATCAAAAGGTACAGAGAATCTGGAGAAATCACTGCACGTAAGCGGCAAGCCCGAAAACCAACATTAAATGCCCGTGACTTTTGATCCCTCAGGTGGTACAGCATCAAAAGGTGACATCGGTGTGTAAAGGATATCACCACATGGGCTCTGGGACACTTCAGAAAACCACTGTCAGTAACTACAGTCGGTCGCTACATCTTCAAGTGCAAGTTAAAACTCTACTAGGCAAAGCCAAAGCCATTTATCAACAACACCCCGAGCTCATCTAAGATGGACTGATGCAAAGTGGAAAAGTGTTCTGTGGTCTGACGAGTCCACATTTCAAATTGCTTTTGGAAACTGTGGACATCGTGTCCTCCGGACCAAAGAGGAAAAGAACCATCCGGATTGTTATAGGCGCAAAGTGTAAAAGCCAGCATGTGTGATGGTATGGGGGTGTATTAGTGCCCAAGACATGGGTAACTTACACATCTGTGAAGGCGCCATTAATGCTGAAAGGTACATACAGGTTTTGGAGCAACATATGTTGCCATCCAAGCAACGTTATCATGGGCGCCCCTGCTTATTTAACTTAAATTAATTAATTAATTAAATAACAAACTTATGAAGACTTTAACAGGATCATTAAAACATTTAAAAGGTGTGTCATGATTGATTACAGGCGATTACTCACTGCTAAACTAAAGGAGTCAAAGTTAGCTGCGTGGTTAATCTGCAAGTACCAGGAATTAACCAAAAATGAGCTAAGCTCACATTTGTCCTCGATGAGATGAATGGGTCGGTGTTATCATTTTTCCTCTTGACGTAGTAACACTTTGTAATTGAGAATTGTTTTTTTGGGAAATTCCTGGAGTTTTGGGAGAACCGGGAATTTGTACAAAAAAAAATGGTAATTAGATGTCGCCACCAAGAGGAATGTTTTGATGGTGGAATTGTTAGAATGGGTTAAAATATGTAGGAGAAAAAGCCAAAAGAAAAAAATAAAGCTGGAAATTCCTGGACATTTTTTGATCTTGCAAAATGGTTCTCTTGGATTTCCAGGATGAGTGAAATGTGTTGAAGGGAACCATTTGAATCAGGTGAGAAATTTGGGAATTATGCAAGTTTGACAATTATGTGTACTTATGTAAACATCATGGTGTAGTTATGTAAACATCATAGTGGTGTAGTTATGTAAACAACAAGGTGGTGTAGTTATATAAACATCATGGTGTAGTTATGTAAACATCATAGTGGTGTAGTTATGTAAACAACAAGGTGGTGTAGTTATATAAACATCATGGTGTAGTTATGTAAACATCATGGTGTAGCTATGTAAACATCATAGTGGTGTAGTTATGTAAACAACAAGGTGGTGTAGTTATGTAAACATCATGGTGTAGTTATGTAAACATCATGGTGGTGTAGTTATGTAAACATCATGGAGGTGTAGTTATGTAAACATCATGGTGGTGTAGTTATGTAAACATCATGGTGGTGTACTTATGTAAACATCATGGTGTAGTTATGTAAACATCATGGTGGTGTAGTTATGTAAACATCATGGTGTAGTTATGTAAACATAATGGTGGTGTAGTTATGTAAACATCATGGAGGTGTAGTTATGTAAACATCATGGTGTAGTTATGTAAACAACAAGGTGGTGTAGTTATGTAAACATCATGGTGTAGTTATGTAGACATCATGGTGGTGTAGTTATGTAAACATCATGGTAGTGTAGTTATGTAAACATCATGGTGTAGTTATGTAAACAACAAGGTGGTGTAGTTATGTAAACATCATGGTGTAGTTATGTAGACATCATGGTGGTGTATTTATGTAAACATAATGGCGGTGTAGTTATGTAAACATAATGGTGGTGTAGTTATGTAAACATCATGACGGTGTAGTTATGTAAACATAATGGTGGTGTAGTTATGGGAGTATAATGGTAGTGTAGTTATGTAAACATCATGGTGGTGCAGTTATGTAAACATCATGGTAGTGTAGTTATGTAAACATCATGGTGTAGTTATATAAACATCATGGTAGTGTAGTTATGAACACATCATGGTGGTGTAGTTATGTAAATAACAAGGTGGTGTAGTTATGTAAACATCATGGTGTAGTTATGTAAACATCATGGCGGTGTAGTTATGTAAACATCATGGTAGTGTAGTTATGGAAATATAATGGTGGTGTAGTTATTTAAACATCATGGTGTAGTTATGTAAACATCATGATGTAGTTATGGAAACATCGTGGTGTACTTATGTAAACATCATGATGTAGTTATGTAAACATCATGGTGTACTTATGTAAACATCATGGTGTAGTTATGTAAACATCATGGTAGTGTAGTTATGGAAATGTAATGGTGTAGTTTTGTAAACATCATGGTGGTGTAGTTTTGTAAACATCATGGTGGTGTAGTTATGTAAACATCATAGTGGTGTAGTTGTGTAAACATCATGGTTGTGTAGATATGTAAACATCATGGTTTTGTAGTTATGTAAACATCATGGTGTAGTTATGTAAACATCATGGCGGTGTAGTTATGTAAACATCATGGTGTACTTATGTAAACATCATGGTGTAGTTATGTAAACATCATGGTAGTGTAGTTATGGAAATGTAATGGTGTAGTTTTGTAAACATCATGGTGGTGTAGTTTTGTAAACATCATGGTGGTGTAGTTATGTAAACATCATAGTGGTGTAGTTGTGTAAACATCATGGTTGTGTAGATATGTAAACATCATGGTTTTGTAGTTATGTAAACATCATGGTGGTGTAGTTATGTAAACATCATGGTGGTGTATGTTAACGTGTGTTGTTCTCCAATGAACACTTTACGACAGTTCTATGTTTCCCTTTACTGCTATTCATGCTGGAGGCGGGGCAGTGGGGGCTGCTGGGATATGGCATCTCATGGAGGGAACTATGTTGACATGTCGGCTGCCTCAGTGTCTGAATAAAACTCAATATACTTAATATACGTTGTGTCTACTAAGTCTATATCAACATTGGTAGCAGAGGATGGTTTGAAGATGGCTGCGAACTACAGAGTACCGCCGAAGTTTGACGAAACCAGGCCGTATGAATGTTGGAAAAATGAAGTTAACATATGGGCACGAGTTACCGAACTCGACAAGAAGAAGCAGGCGCTTGCTGTGGCTTTGGGTCTGGAAGGACGAGCCAAGGATATCGCTATGGAGATACCAGCAGACGACTTGGACAAAGACACTGGTATGGCGACATTACTAGCAAAACTGGACGGTGTGTTTCAGCAAGAAGAAAAGGACCGCGCGTACGAAGCGTATTCCCAGTTTGATCGTTTAATGAAAGACAGTTCCGTTTCAATGGCAGACTACATAATTGACTTTGAGCAGCGATACAATCGAATTAAAAAGTACGACATGGCGCTTCCAGATGCTGTGTTAGCCTTCAAGTTGTTGGACACGGCCTGCCTCGATGAGAAAAACAGACAACTTGCACTAACGGCGTGCCCCGACCTAAAGTTTGCGTCCATGAAGTCGGCACTCAAGCGGATTTTTGGAGCGAAAACGGCGCCAGGTTTGTCGCACGGGATTCAACTAAACCAAGATGCAGCTTTCTTCACTGAACAACGACAACGACAAGGACAGGGAAGACGGAACACGTTTCAACAGAAGAGTGAAAGGACACCGTTGCCGGGCACCAACCCATTGGATAAGTTCGGTAAGCGTTCAAGATGTGCCGTTTGTCAAAGCACATTTCATTGGGCCAAGGACTGTCCTTACAAGAAGAACGAACAAGTAAGACTAACAGAAGACGAAAATGTAGAAGAAGTTAACATAACGTTGTTGACAAATGACCCTATGTCTGACGCTGAGATTTTCATAACTGAATCCCTGGGATCAGCCATCATAGACACGGCATGCACTCGTACAGTATGTGGGGAGAAATGGCTTGACAGTTATGTTAGTTGTCTCAGTCAAGAGCAGACAGACAAAATGATGAGGACAGAAAACACCAGTTCAAGACCATTTCGTTTTGGAGATGGCAACTTAGTATATTCCACCAGAAAAGTGAAACTACCTGCCAAAATAGGACAAACAAAATGTCACATTGAGACAGAAGTGGTCAACGCTGACATTCCACTGCTGCTGAGTAAGTCCTCACTGAAGAAGGCAGGAACTGTTTTAGATATGGAGAATGACAGAGCAGTGATGTTTAAACAGCAGATTCCTCTTGAGTTCACCAGCTCAGGACACTACTGTGTGGACATAAGAGACAAAAACAGCACAACACAGCAAATGAAAGATGACGTGATACTTGCAGCGACAGCTGAAGATGAAGTCCTGACAGTGACAGAAAACATGTCTTCAGCCGAAAAGCGCAAAATCCTTCTCAAGCTACACAAACAGTTTGGCCACGCATCTGCAGACAGGCTGCAGAGGCTAATTCAAAGCTCGGGTAATAAAGACAAGGACTGCCTCACTATTTTGCAACAAATAGTGCATGATTGTGACATATGTCAGAGATACAGCAAAGCGAAGCCGAGGCCAGCTGTTGGTCTGCCTCTAGCTACAGAATATAATGAGACGGTGGCGGTGGACCTGCATGAGTTGGAGCCAGGAGTGTGGTATCTACATGTGATCGACCAATTCACCCGGTTCAGTGCAGGAAGCATTGTGAAGACAAAGAAGGCCTCTGAAATGGTCAACGCCCTCATCCACACATGGATAAGTGTTCACGGCCCTCCTCGTATTTTGTACAGCGACAACGGTGGAGAGTTCAATAATGAAGAGTTTCGTGACATGGCCGAAAACTTCAACATCGAGACGAGGACAACAGCAGGATACAGTCCCTGGAGCAACGGGCTGTTGGAGAGACACAATCAGACTCTCACCGACATCCTACTGAAGGTGAGACGGGAAAATGGATGTGACTGGCACACTGCCCTAGACTGGGCTCTTATGGCTAAGAACTGTATGCACAGTGTTCATGGTTATAGCCCACATCAACTGGTATTTGGTCAAAACCCTAACCTTCCCTCTGTATTAATTGATAAACTACCTGCACTCGAAGGCACTACTGTTAGTGCAAGGGTAGGACAACACATATCAGCGTTGCATGCTTCTAGGAAGGCTTTCACTGAAGCTGAATGTTCAGAGAGAATAAGGAGAGCGTTACGTAAGCAGCTCAGATCCACAGATGAAAAATATGAGACAGGAGACAAGGTCTATTACAAACGAGCTGACAGTACAGAGTGGAAGGGACCAGGGATAGTTATTGGTCAGGATGGGGCTGTTGTATTTGTAAGACATGGTGGTATCCTTGTTAGAGTACATCACTCGAGGCTTAATAAGTTACACACAACTGCTCAAAGTGAGGTTCTCGATGACACAAACAGTGAGATAATTGTACAGAATCAAGCAGCAGACAGTGAAAACACAGATGTAGTGAACAGAGCCACAGGTGGCTCATTCAGTACACAAAACACAGATGCTGATAACGAACAGGAAAGTGACAGAGAGTCCAATGCAGGAGAGGGAGCTCATTCGTTAGTGACTCATAATGATGTAATTCAAACTCAAATGGAGCACAATGTCTATAATGATAACCCTGTTATTCCTGTGTCCAGTGTCAAGGTAAAAGCGGGACATACTGTAACCTTTATGAAAAGTGATGAAAGTGTTCTATGTAAAGCAAAAGTCCTAGGTAGAGCAGGCAAAGCCACAGGAGGGTATAAAAATTGGTATAACCTGCAATTTATTGAAAATGATGGGAGTCATGGTCAAAAAGAAGCTGTTGATCTGTCACGTGTGAATAGTCTCAGCATTGAGTCCGATTCAGAAGTCATGGATGCTGATGTACTTATAACAAAAGACATATCATTTGATGAAGCTAAACAAATAGAGATTGAAAACTGGAACAATAATAATGTTTTTGAAGAAGTTGAAGATACAGGCCAAAGATGTGTTTCCACCCGTTGGGTCTGTAGTCTAAAAGAAACTGAGAACGGTATTGTGCCTAAAGCTAGACTTGTAGCCAGGGGTTTTGAAGAGTTCAATATCCAACAGGTGCAAAAAGATTCACCAACCTGTGCTTCTGAATCCCTGAGGTTATTGCTAGCAGTGATTAGCCAAAATCAGTGGAAGGTCCATTCTATGGACATTAAATCTGCCTTTTTGCAAGGCATGGAGTTATCAAGGGACATTCATGTTCACCCCCCCCCCAGAAGCAAACAGTAAAGGGGTGCTATGGAAACTTAAGAAATGTGTATATGGTCTTGCTGATGCATCACTTTATTGGTATAATAGAGTGAAAGAAATAATGCTGAGCACAAGTGGTAAAGTGTCACAAGTGGATCCTGCAGTCTTTTATTGGTTGGATGAACAATGCAAAGTTAAAGGGGTACTTGCATGTCATGTGGATGATTTTCTCTGGGCAGGTTCACAAAACTTTGTAACTGATGTGATTCCTCGACTGAAGTGTGCGTTCCGTGTGGGACGTGAGGAACATGATAATTTCTGCTATGTAGGAATGGACATTGCCACTGTAAATGGTGTAATTGAGATGAATCAGCAGGGCTATATTGACAACATGCAACCCATAAACATGCAGCCAGCACGTGCTATACAGAGAGATTCAGCTCTTAGTGAAACGGAAAGAGAGCAGCTGAGATCAAAAATAGGACAAATTCTTTGGGTTGCAAAACAAACTAGACCTGATGTTATGTTTGACGCTTGTATTTTGGCATCTATTCTGAAAAATGCTACTGTGCAGTCCATTCATGATGCAAATAAGGTGATTCGTAAACTTAAAGCAGGAAAGGTTACTCTGAAATTTCAACATTTGGGTAATAATGATGCTTTGAACTTGACTGTCTTCAGTGATGCCTCGCTGGGAAACTTGCCTGATGGAGGTACTCAAGGAGGGACATTGATCACTCTCATGGGGGAAAACGGGAAGTTTTCTCCTCTCTGTTGGCAATCTAAGAGGATCAGGCGTGTGGTGCGGAGCACCCTTGCGGGAGAGACACTCGCTATGTCGGATGGAATAGACAATGCTATTTTCCTTTCTACTCTTTTTTCGGAGCTCACTACTGGGACCACCAAATTAAATGCTCCCACGTTGGTCTGTGTGACTGACAATCACTCTCTTTATGATGCCCTTAAGTCCACTAAACAGGTCACAGAGAAGAGACTTCGGTTGGATATAAGCGGGATCAAGGAGCTCATTCAGAGTAAAACAATCAAAAAGGTGCTCTGGTCAGTGACAAAAGCCCAACTAGCTGACTGTCTGACGAAAAAGGGGGCATCATCCCTAGTGCTCTTGAAAGCACTATGTGAAGGACTGTGGAATCCACCCTAATTGGAATTCACCCTAATTGTTGTTTAAAAAAAAAAAAAAAACACAGGCGAGAATGCTGATTGTATTTTGTTATTTTCTTGAATGTTTTTCAATTGCCTTTTCCCTTGTTGCACTTGGCTTTTGTTTTTCTTATTTTAAAGAAAGAAGAGGGAGATTGTTAACGTGTGTTGTTCTCCAATGAACACTTTACGACAGTTCTATGTTTCCCTTTACTGCTATTCATGCTGGAGGCGGGGCAGTGGGGGCTGCTGGGATATGGCATCTCATGGAGGGAACTATGTTGACATGTCGGCTGCCTCAGTGTCTGAATAAAACTCAATATACTTAATATACGTTGTGTCTACTAAGTCTATATCAACAGTGTAGATATGTAAACATCATGGTTTAGTTATGTAAACATCATGGTGGTGTAGTTATGTAAACAACATGGTTGTGTAGATATATAAACATCATGGTGTAGTTATGTAAACATCATGGTTTAGTTATGTAAACATCATGGTTGTGTAGTTATGTAAACATCATGGTGGTGTAAAAATGTAAACATCATGGTTTAGTTATGTAAACATCATGGTGGTGTAGTTATGTAAACATCATGGTGTAGTTATGTAAACATCATGGTGGTGTAGTTATGTAAACATCATGGCGGTGTAGTTATGTAAACATCATGGTGTAGTTATGTAAACATCATGGCGGTGTAGTTATGTAAACATCATGGTGGTGTAGTTATGTAAACATAATGGTGGTGTAGTTATCTAAACATCATGGTGGTGTAGATATGGTGGTGTAGTTATGTAAACATCATGGTGGTGTAGTTATGTAAACATCATGGTGTAGTTATGTAAACATCATGGTGGTGTAGTTATGTAAACATCATGGCGGTGTAGTTATGTAAACATCATGGTGGTGTAGTTAAGTAAACATCATGGTGTAGTTATGTAAACAACAATCAATCAATCAATCAATCAATGTTTATTTATATAGCCCTAAATCACAAGTGTCTCAAAGGGCTGTACAAGCCACAACGACATCCTCGGTACAGAGCCCACATACGGGCAAGGAAAACTCACCCCAGTGGGACGTCAATGTGAATGACTATGAGAAACCTTGGAGAGGACTGCATATGTGGGTAACCCCCCCCCTCTTGGGGAGACAGAAAGCAATGGATGTCGAGTGGGTCTGACATAATATTGTGAAAGTCCAACACATCAGCGAAAGTCCAGTCCATGGTGGGGCCAGCAGGAACCATCCCGAGTGGAGACGGGTCAGCAGCGTAGAGATGTCCCCATCCGATGGACAGGCTAGCGGTCCACCCCGGGTTGGGAGCAGAGTAGAAAAGAAAAGAAAAGAAACGGCAGATCAACTGGTCTAAAAAGGGAGTCTATTTAAAGGCTAGAGTATACAAATGAGTTTTAAGATGAGACTTAAATGCTTCTACTGAGGTAGCATCTCTAACTTTTACCGGGAGGGCATTCCATAGTATTGGAGACCGAATAGAAAACGCTCTATAGCCCGCAGACTTTTTTTGGGCTCTGGGAATCACTAATAAGCCGGAGTTCTTTGAACGCAGATTTCTTGCCGGGACATATGGTACAATACAATCGTCAAGATAGGCAGGAGCTTGACCGTGTAGTATTTTATACGTAAGTAGTAAAACCTTAAAGTCGCATCTTAGGTGCACAGGAAGCCAGTGCAAGTGAGCCAGTATAGGCGTAATATGATCAAACTTTCTTGTTTTTGTCAAAAGTCTAGCAGCCGCATTTTGTACCAACTGTAATCTTTTAATGCTAGACATAGGGAGGCCCGAAAATAAAACGTTACAGTAATCGAGACGAGATGTAACGAACGCATGGATAATGATCTCAGCATCGCTTGTGGACAAAATGGAACGAATTTTAGCGATATTACGGAGATGAAAGAAGGCCGTTTTAGTAACACTCTTAATGTGTGACTCAAACGAGAGAGTTGGGTCGAAGATAATACCCAGATTCTTTACCGAGTCGCCTTGTTTAATTGTTTGGTTGTCAAATGTTAAGGTGGTATTATTAAATAGATGTCGGTGTTGAGCAGGACCGATAATCAGCATTTCCGTTTTCTTAGCGTTGAGTTGCAAAAAGTTAGCGGACATCCATTGTTTAATTTCATTAAGACACGCCTCCAGCTGACTACAATCCGACGTGTTGGTCAGCTTTAGGGGCATGTAGAGTTGAGTGTCATCAGCATAACAGTGAAAGCTAACACCGTATTTGCGTATGATGTCACCTAGCGGCAGCATGTAAATTCTAAAGAGTGCAGGGCCAAGAACCGAACCCTGGGGAACTCCGCACGTTACCTTAACATAGTCCGAGGTCACATTGTTATGGGAGACACACTGCATCCTGTCAGTAAGATAAGAGTTAAACCAAGACAAGGCTAAAAGTCTGTCATCCCAATACGCGTTTTGATACGCTCTAATAAAATATTATGATCAACAGTATCGAAAGCGGCGCTAAGATCAAGAAGCCGCAACATAGATGACGCATCAGAATCCATCGTTAGCAATAGATCATTAGTCATTTTTGCGAGGGCTGTCTCCGTAGAGTGATTTGCCCTGAAACCGGATTGAAAAGGTTCACAGAGATTGTTAGACGCTAAGTGTTCATTTAGCTGCTGTGCTACAATTTTTTCGAGGATTTTCGAGATAAACGGAAGGTGGGACACCGGCCGGTAGTTTACCAAGAGATCAGGATCGAGGTTAGGTCTTTTGAGTAGAGGATGAATAACCGCTTTTTTGAATGCTTGGGGAACAGTGCTAGAGGAAAGTTTATAATATTTAACACTGATGGACCTAATAATACAAAAAGCTCCTTGATAAGTTTCCCAGGAATTGGGTCAAGTAAACATGTTGTTTGTTTTGTCCCATTTACACATTTTGACAATTCCTCCAATGTTATTTCATCAAAGAGAGAAAAACTATTTTGGAGGGCGGTATCGTATTTGTGTTAATAGAACTGAGATGCATTGTCTTTAATCTCTTTTCTATTGACTTCAATTTTCTTATTAAAGAAATTCATAAAGTCATCTGCCGAGTGGGTGGAGCTACTGGGAGGA
>NC_084742.1:55135497-55150497 GCF_033978785.1 Entelurus aequoreus
CAGGTGGGTGCCATGATTGGGTATAAAAGTAGATTACATGAAATGCTCAGTCATTCACAAACAAGGATGGGGCGAGGGTCACCACTTTGTCAACAAATGCGTGAGCAAATTGTTGAACAGTTTAAGAAAAACCTTTCTCAACCAGCTATTGCAAGGAATTTAGGGATTTCACCATCTACGCTCCGTAATATCATCAAAAGGTTCAGAGAATCTGGAGAAATCACTGCACGTAAGCAGCCAAGCCTGTGACCTTCCATCCCTCAGGCTGTACTGCATCAACAAGCGACATCAGTGTGTAAAGGATATCACCGCATGGGCTCAGGAACATTTCAGAAACCCACTGTCAGTAACTACAGTTAGTCGCTACATCTGTAAGTGCAAGTTAAACCTCTCCTATGCAAGGCGGAAACCGTTTATCAACAACACCCAGAAACACCATCGGCTTCGCTGGGCCTGAGCTCATCTAAGATGGACTGATGCAAAGTGGAAAAGTGTTCTGTGGTCTGACGAGTCCACATTTCAAATTGTTTTTGGAAACTGTGGACGTCGTGTCCTCCGGACCAAAGAGGAAAAGAACCATCCGGATTGTTCTAGGCGCAAAGTGGAAAAGCCAGCATGTGTGATGGTATGGGGGTGTATTAATGCCCAAGACATGGGTAACTTACACATCTGTGAAGGCGCCATTAATGCTGAAAGGTACATACAGGTTTTAGAGCAACATATGTTGCCATCCAAGCAACGTTACCATGGACGCCCCTGCTTATTTCAGCAAGACAATGCCAAGCCACGTGTTACATCAACGTGGCTTCATAGTAAAAGAGTGCGGGTACTAGACTGGCCTGCCTGTAGTCCAGACCTGTCTCCCATTGAAAATGTGTGGCGCATTATGAAGCCTAAAATAGCACAATGGAGACCCCCGGACGGTTGAACAACTTAAGCTGGACATCAAGCAAGAATGGGAAAGAATTCCACCTGAGAAGCTTCAAAAATGTGTCTCCTCAGTTCCCAAACGTTTAGTGAGTGTTGTTAAAAGGAAAGGCCATGTAACACAGTGGTGAACATGCACTTTCCCAACTACTTTGGCACGTGTTGCAGCCATGAAATTCTAAGTTGATTATTATTTGCAAAAAAAAAATAAAGTTTATGAGTTTGAACGTCAAATATGTTGTCTTTGTAGTGCATTCAACTGAATATGGGTTGAAAATGATTTGCAAATCATTGTATTCCGTTTATATTTACATCTAACACAATTTCCCAACTCATATGGAAACAGGGTTTGTATATGCATATATTGTGTATATATATATGTGTGTATATATATATATATATATATATATATACACTACCGTTCAAAAGTTTGAGGTCACCCAAACAATTTTGTGGAATAACCTTCATTTCTAAGAACAAGAATAGACTGTCGAGTTTCAGATGAAAGTTCTCTTTTTCTGGCCATTTTGAGCGTTTAATTGACCCCACAAATGTGATGCTCCAGAAACTCAATCTGCTCAAATGAAGGTCAGTTTTGTAGCTTCTGTAACGAGCTCAACTGTTTTCAGATGTGTGAACATGATTGCACAAGGGTTTTCTAATCATCAATTAGCCTTCTGAGCCAATGAGCAAACACATTGTACCATTAGAACACTGGAGTGATAGTTGCTGGAAATGGGCCTCTATTCACCTATGTAGATATTGCACCAAAAACCAGACATTTGCAGCTAGAATAGTCATTTACCACATTAGCAATGTATAGAGTGTATTTCTTTAAAGTTAAGACTAGTTTAAAGTTATCTTCATTGAAAAGTACAGTGCTTTTCCTTCAAAAATAAGGACATTTCAATGTGACCCCAAACTTTTGAACGGTAGTATATATATATATATATATATATATATATATATATATATATATATATATATATATATATATATATATATATATATATATATATATATATATATATATAACATTTATTATTATTTTAGTTAGAATTCTTTTTAGCAATTTAATGCAATATTTATGTTCATAATGAGCCTGACCTAATCCTTGATAATAGTCTTTTTTTTATAATCTTTTTTTCATATCGTCTGACAATATTTATCCCATGAAACTGTAAGTAGGTTGTATATAATTTTTGAAAACCCTTAAAAGTCCTCATTCCAACATGGCGGTGTTTTTCTTTTTTTTTTTAGTTTGCACGTGGTATTTATTTACATTTGTCCGCTCAGTAGATCAGGTTCAATGTTGCCGTCTTTCAAAGTCCAGTAACAAATGCCAAAGTGGACTTCCTGCCAGCCAAAAGCAGCTCATTAGCTCCTGGATTTGGGGTCGCCAAGAGTGCTGTTCTTAAGCGCTGATGTCTGACAGCCCGCCATCTGTCAGTCGATGTGAGCATGGCGGCAAGGGAGAAAAGGGGGGAGCAACGTTTTTTTTTTCCCACATGTCAAGCCGATGTTTAGCACCAGTTAGGGTGAGGAGCGAGCGCAACACGCTGGCAGCTCATTGACAGGTCCAAGTTCGGGAGGAGGTGTGTTGTCGTCTCGGCGGCAGGGCTCATCATTGTCCTTTCTCCGGGACCCCAGGATGCAGAGACGGCAGGCATAGCGCAAGTAATGATGTATTTGATGAGAGCAGAAGAACATTCCTTGTGTTCTTAGGGAACCGAATCATTGGCAACTGCACTGGTCAGAGGTTAATCACCCGGGCAGGCTTCATCAGTTCCTACTCACAGACCCTAGATAGGACAGATGTAGTCTGAGAGCATGGTGCAGTATCCAAAGTATGTCTTCTCTGCAGACCAGGATGGTTTGTGAGACTTTTTTATATGCAAATTGATCACCACCAGTGAAATTAAATTGTAATAAAAACTTGAAATATTATAATTAATGTAAATGTTGTATTTTTTGGACTATGGATTTTTTATTTTGATTAGATTTTTTCATATTCGCCGCATCGGTCTATAAGTCTCAGATATATGAGATATTTACACATAAATATTCTGAAAATGTTTATTTACATACCTTAATTGTTTCCAAATGGTGTCTGTAACAGGGCAGTAAAACGTCTGATCAAACAAAACAGAAGTCATGGTCATGGACCCACTAGCTGCGCGAGCTAGCTCTCCAATCAGCTAAACAGACTCAATAACTCCACGGTGACGTTTTTGGGGAATTTCCTGAGGAATTTGTGAAACTGAAACAACACAAGAAGAATACCATCGTAAGTTAATAATACTAACACAGACACTCGTAAAACGTGTTAGCCTATTGGCTAATGCTCATGATGCTAGCTTGATTACATTACAATAGCAAATATGCATGAAAACACTCCCACAGACATCTCACATGGGACACTTTAGTGGGCAAGGATTGTTTTGGTTATATTGTAAAACTTACACACGCTGCTTTAGAGTGACAAATGAAGAATCCATACGAGTAGAAACACTGTGGACACCCTCACACTCCCTCACACGCCCTCACATGCTCTTACACTCCATCACACTCCCTCACACTCAACTCACACTCCCTCACACGCTCTTACACGCCCTCACATGCCGTCACACGCCCTCAAACTCCGTCATACGCCCTCACACTCCGCCACACGCCCTCACACTCCCTCACACGACCTCACACACAGTCACACGCCCTCACACGCCCTCACACGCCCTCACACGCCTTCACACGCCCTCACACGCCTTCACGCGCCTTCACACGCCCTCACACGCCCTCACACTGCCTCACACGCCCTCACACGCCCTCACACACCCTCAAACTGCCTCACACGCCCTCACACGCCCTCACACACCCTCAAACTCCGTCACACGCCCTCACACTCCGCCACACGCCCTCACACTCCGTCACACTCCTTCACATGCCCTCACACGCCCTCACACTCCGTCACATGCCCTCACACTCCCTCACACGCCCTCACACGCCCTCACACTGCCTCACACGCCCTCACACTGCCTCACACGCCATAACACACTCTTACACTCAGTCACACGCCCTCACACGCCCTCACACAACCTTCACATGCCCTCACACTGCCTCACACTCCTTCACACTCCTTCCCACTCCGTCACATGCCCTCACACGCCATCACACGCCGTCACACTCCCTCACACTGCCTCACACGCTCTTACACTCCCTCACACTCCCTCACATGCCCTCACACGCCCTCACTCCCTCAAACGCCCTCACACTCTCTTACACTCTGTCACACGCCCTCACACTGCCTCACACGCCCTCACAATCCCTCACACTACCTCACACATGAGTAGAAACGCTGTGGACGACTAAAAGACGTAACGACACTTTTACTTCCGTTTCAAAGCACTAAAGTGCCGGAACCATAACACTAACACAGACACTCGTAAAACGTGTTAGCATATTAGCTAATGCTAACATCGCTAGCTTCATCACATTACGCTAGAACGGAAAAATATGCATGGGACGGTTTAGCAAGTAAGAATTGTTTTAGTTTTACTGTAAAAGTTGCTTGAAGTGATGAATGACGAATCTACGCGAGTAGACACGCTATGGACGGCCAGAAGACTGAACGGAACATATACTTTCATTTTAAACCACTAAATGGAAGGACACTGCAGCACTTGCAGAGAGCGTCCAAATGGCGCCACACAACACAAACAAAAAAACACATTTTCGCTGTTTGCTTGTTTTTTTTTCGGAAAATCCATAAATTATAAGCACCCTTTTTTAAGCCGCAGGGTTCACAGTGTAGGTAAAAGTGGCAGCCTATAGTCCGGAATTTACAGTAATTACATTTTACACATCCCACCAATTTATATACTGTTTGAAATATTCTGATCACTTACCACAGTTTTGTTGGATTGTCTAGTCGCTGATTAATTATAGCATGTTGATCAAAATTAGATTTTTTCCGCTTTGTCGAACAACATAATTGATAGCTAATTAGCGATGCATGACCCCACCCCTACGTTTCCTGTGTGTCTAATTGTGAATGTCCAACAAATGAGCATTTCCTCTCAGGCTGCCGGGGTTTTTAGATAAGTGCTGTCGTGATGTCATTTCAATTTGCCTTAATTGCCTCCGCGCGCACAATCAATTTTCCCCCGTGACTAAGCGCGGCTTCTGCTTCCTGCCAGAAAGGAGTCGCATCTTTTTTTTGTCCCGCCCGCGTAAACAAACACGCCGCGATGAACACTTCATTAGTGGATCGTTTGCGGCTTTTTTAAAAGCAGTGCTTCTTATCCTAACACACTAGAGATGTGACATTCGCGAACGAGTCGAGTCTTTTGAAAGGCTCTTTCAAGTAAATAATGAGAACCCATTTACAACTGCGAGCCGAACGCACACAACTGGCAACTGGACTAGAAAAGGAGAGAGTGAATAATAAAGATACAAAATAAAAACATAACATTTGAAATCACTCCCTCACACTCTGTCACACTCCCTCACATGCCCTCACACACTCTTACACACGTCACACGCCCTCACACTCCCTCACATGCCCTCAAACGCTCTTACACTCCGTCACACGCCTTCACACTCCTTCACACGCCCTCACTCTCCCTTACACACCCTCACACGCTCTTACACTCCATCACACACCCTCACACTCTGTCACACGCCCTCAAACTCCCTCACACACCCTCACACTCCGTCACACTCCGTCACACTCCGTCACACGCCCTCACTCTCCCTTACACGCCCTCACACGCCCTCACTCTCCCTTACACGTCCTCACACGCCCTCACACTCTATCACACTCCCTCACACGCCCTCACACTCCCTCACATGCCCTCACACTCCTTCACACTCCTTCACACTCCCTCACACGCCCTCACACTCCTTCACACTCTGTCACACGCCCTCACACTCTCTCACACTCCCTCACACGCTCTTACACACGTCACACGCCCTCACACTCCCTCACACGCACTCACTTTCCCTTACACGCCCTCACTCTCCCTTACACGCCCTCAATCTCCCTTACACGCCCTCACACTCCCTCACACGCCGTCACTCTCCCTTATACACCCTCACTCTCCCTTACACGCCCTCACGCGCTCTTACACACGTCACACGCCCTCACTCTCCCTCACACGCTCTTACATAGGTCACACACCCTCACAGTCCCTCACACGCCCTCACTCTCCCTTACACGCCCTCACTCTCCCTTACACGCCCTCACTCTCCCTTACACGCCCTCACTCTCCCTCACACGCCGTCACTCTCCCTTATACACCCTCACTCTCTCTTACACGCCCTCACGCGCTCTTACACACGTCACACTCCCTCACACGCCCTCACTCTCCCTCACACGCTCTTACATAGGTCACACACCCTCACAGTCCCTCACACGCCCTCACTCTCCCCTACACGCCCTCACTCTCCCTTACACGCCCTCACTCTCCCTCACACGCCCTCACTCTCCCTCACACGCCCTCACTCTCCCTCACACGCCCTCACTCTCCCTCACACGCCCTGCCCTCACACGCCCTCACACGTCCTCACACTCCCTCACACTTCCTCACACGCCTTCCCACTCCCTCACACATCCTCATACTCCCTCACACTCCTTCACACGCCCTCACACGTCTTCACACACCTTCACACTGTCTCACAATCCCTCACACTCCCTCACACCCCCTCACACGCCCTCACACGCCCTCACACTCCGTCACACTGCCTCACACATGGGCTCAGGAACACTTCAGAAAACCACTGTCAGTAACTATAGTTGGTCGCTACATCTGTAAGTGCAAGTTAAAACTCTACTATGCAAAGCCAAAACCATTTATCAACAACACCCGGAAACGCCAAAAAAAATTAAAAAAATCCAAGTTGAATATTTGATGTGAAGTAATGGAAGCCTTTAAAGGGTCAATAATTCCTAGCAAAATTAATTATTATTTTTTGAGCAACAACATTGTTTTAATCAAAATTTCCCCCCCCAAAAAATATTTAAAAGTGGAATATTTGATGTGAAAGTAAACTATGTGGATAATTCATAACAACATTAATTTTGATTCATTATTTGTTTGAGCCATGACAGTTTTAAAGGGGAAAAAAATAGCTTCGTGTTAGTTAACATTACTTTTTTTTTCTTCCATCTTTTTGTTCTTTTATTGCACTTTATATACATTTTTAACAGTATTTCGTATTTTTGGACACCCTTGACTTAGACGGGACCGGTGCTGTGCGGGTACAGGTAGTAAGTGTGCCATGTGCTCACCTCTCCAATAGTTGGAAAGGAAAACGATTTCCTCGGATCTACTCGGGTTCCCTTCAAGCAAAGTTTGACTCTCAGCTCCTTGGGATTGATTTAGTCGGACTTTGAGCCCAGCGAGGGTGAAAAGTTCTGCAGTGGTTGTCCGGGTGACGGGCTGGGGAATGGACCCGAGGAGGGGTCATCAGTCAGGTTGTCGGTGTAATTACCATCTTCTCTTCCTCCACCGCTCTCACCTGCACACTTCTCAGACTTTATAGCGCCTCTCTGGGGGCCCCGGGGTCTTCTTCCATGCTCGTCTGCCGTTATTGCACAGCGGCGTCCCGGGAGTGCGAGGCTGCCGTGTTTAATTTCAGAGACAGTCTAATTAGTGGAGATATGAGAGGACCCCTCACCAAGGGCCCCTCACCAAGGGCCTTTACATGACGACACTGGAGAAATCACTGCACGTAAGCCATGACATTACGGACCTTCCATCCCTCAGGCGGTGCTGCATCAAAAAGCGACGTCAGCGTGTAAAGGATATCACCACATGGGCACTTCAGAAAACCACTGTCAGTAACTACAGTTGGTCGCTACATCTGTAAGTGCAAGTTAAAACTCTACTATGCAATGCCAAAGCCATTTATCAACAACACCCAGAAACGCCGCTGTTTAAAAATGCCCCTGTCCCCTATTTCCCGGTTTTCCCTGGAAATGTCTCCCCATGGACAATAAATGGGAAATATACAATCTACTCCGATTTTAACCGTTCCAACATCCACACACTCCGCTCACCCTAAACATTCAAGTTATCTGATTACCCTGAATTACCAGGAATTTCTAGCCATTTAAATAAATGGGCAATATACAAACCTCTCCATATCCCACATGTCTCGTCCAATTCGAACCGTTCCAACATCCACACACTCCGCTCACCCTAGACATTCAAGTTACCTGATTACCCTGAATTACCAGGACTTTTCCCCCGTTAAAAATGGATGGATGGATATACAAACCTCTCCATATACCACATTCCTCATCCGATTTGAACCGTTCCAAAATCCACACACTTCGCCCACCCTAGACATTCAAGTTACATGATTATCCTGAATTACCAGGAATTCCCCCCCATTTAAACAAAAATTGGCAATATACAAACCTCTCCATATCCCACATTTCTCGTCCAATTTGAACCGTTCCAACATCCACACTCCGCGCACCCTAGACATTCAAGTTACCTGATTACCCTGAATTACCAGTAATTTTGCCCCATTAAAAATTAATTGGCAAATTACAAACCTCTCCACATCCCACAATTCTCGTCCGATTTGAACCATTACAACATCCACACACTCCGCTCACCCCAGATATTCACGTTATCTGATTACCCTGAATTACCAGGAATTCCCCCCGTTAAAAATGAATGGACAATATACAAACCTTTCCATATCCCACATTTCTCGTCCGATTTGCACCGTTCCAACATCCACATACTCCGCTCACCCTACACATTCAAGTTACATGATTACCCTGAATTACCAGGAATTTCCCCCCAATAAAAATGAATAAGCAATGTACAAACCTCTCCATATCCCAAATTTGTCGTCCGATTTTAACCGTTCCATCATCCACACACTCCGCTCACCCTAGAAATTCACGTTATCTGATTACCCTGAATCACCAGGAATTTTCCCCCAATAAAAATGGATAAGCAATATACAAACCTCTCCATATCCCACATTTCTCGTCCGATTTGAACCGTTCCAACATCCACATACTCCGCTCACCCTAGACATTCAAGTTACCTGATTACCCTGAATTACCAGGAATTTACCCCTGTTAAAAATGAATAGAAAATATACAAACCTCTCCATATACCACATTTCTCGTCCGATTTGAACCGTTACAACATCCACACACTCCGCTCACCCTAGACATTCAAGTTACCTGATTACCCTGAATTAACAGGAATTTCCCCCCCTTAAAAATGAATGGACAATATACAAACCTCTCCAGATCCTACATTCCTTATCCAATTTGAACCATTCCAACATCCGCACACTCCAACCACCATTTTCCATGTTCTAAAATTCCAGGATTTTACCTCTTCCTGGAAAGTTTTCACAGTCTGCATTTTTCCACCGTTTTTTACCATTCCACTTTCAAAATATTCCTCTCAGTTGGGACAACAAATTGTCCTATTTTTTTTCGTACACATTTCCGATTTACACGAAATTCCAGGAATTCTGAAATACCCATTCTCAACTTTTACAACGACATTTCTCAACCGATTCCAAAAATTATAACACAAACCCATTCATATCATCTAAGACATCTGTGTTAATATAAATATTAAAAACATTTATGGTTTTCCTAAAATTCCCAAATTTCCAGGAAATTCCCATTCAAACTAATGGATGTATTCATAGTTCTACAATGTCCTAAATTCTCAAATGTTGCGCTACTTTTAAACCCGACCTTTCAACCATCCACACACACTACTCTTCTGATGTATGGAATGCAAAACAATTTTCCCCTTTCCCAAAGTTCCGGGTTTTCCCGGGATTTCCTGGAAATTTCTCTCCATTGACAATAAATGGGAAATATTATATAAATATATCTACTGCGAATCTCCGATTTTAACCGTTCTAACATCCACACACTCCGCTCACCTTAGACATTCAAGTTACCTGATTACCCTGAATTACCAGGAATGTTCCTCCATTAAAAATTAATGGGCAATATACAAACCTCTCCATATCCCACATTTCTCATCCGATTTGAACCGTTCCAACATCCACACACTCCGCTGACCCTAGACATTCAAGTTACCCAATTACCCTGAATTACCAGGAATTTCCCCATTTAAAATACATTGACAATATACAAACCTCTCCATATCCCACATTTCTCGTCCGATTTGAACCTTTCCAACATCCACACACTCCGCTCACCCTAGACATTTAAGTTACCTGATTACCCTGAAGTACCAGGAATTTCCTACATTAAAATGAATGGGCAATATACAAACCTCTTCATATCTCACATTTCTAGTCCGATTTGAACCGTTCCAACATCCACACACTCAGCTCACCCTAGACATTCAAGTTACTTGATTAGCTTGAATTACCAGGAATTTCCCCCATTAAAATGAATGGGCAATGTAAAAACCTCTCCATATCCCACATTTCTCGTCCAATTTGAACCGTTCCAACATCCACACACTCCGCTCATCCTAGACATTCATGTTACCTGATTAACCTTGATTACCAGGAATTTCCCCCATAAAAAAGGGAAATACACAAACCTCTCCATATCCCACATTTCTCGTCCGATTTGAACCGTACCAAAATTCACACACTCCGCTCACCCTAGACATTCAAGTTACCTGATTACCCTGAATTAATAGGAATTTTCCCCCATAAAAAAGGGAAATACACAAACCTCTCCATATCCCACATTTCTCGTCCGATTTGAACCGTTCCATCATCCACACACTCCGCTCACCCTAGACATTCAGGTTACCTGATTACCCTGAATTACCAGGAATTTCCCCCCATTTAAAATGAATGGGCAATATACAAACCTCTCCATATCCCACATTTCTAGTCCAATTTGAACCGTTCCAACATCAACACACTCGGCTCACCCTAGAAATGTAAGTTACCTGATTATCCTGAATTACCAGGAATTTCCCCCCATTAAAATGAATGGGCAATGTACAAACCTCTCCATATCCCACATTTCTCGTCAGAATTGAACCGTTCCAACATCCACACACTCCGCTCACCCTAGACATTCATGTTAACTGATTACCCTGAATCACCAGGAATTCCCCCCCAATAAAAATGAATGGAAAATATACAAACCTCTCCATATCCCACATTTCTTGTCCGATTTTAACCGTTCCAACATCCACACACTCCGCTCACCCTAGAAATTCATGTTACCTGATTACCCTGCATTACCAGGAATTTCCCCCATTAAAAATGAATGGGCAATATACGAACCTTTCCATATCACACATTTCTCGTCCGATTTGAACCGTTTCAACATCCACACACTCCACTCACCCTAGATATTTAAGTTACCTGATTACCATTAATTACCAGGAATTTCCCCCCATTAAAATAACGTGCAATATACAAACCTCTCCATATCCCACATTTCTTGTCCGATTTTAACCGTTCCAACATCCACACACTCAGCTCACACTAGACATTCAAGTTACCTGATTACCCTGAATTACCAGGAATTTACCCCATTAAAATAATGGGCAATATGCAAACCTCTCCATATCCCACATTTCTCGTCCGATTTGAACGGTTCCAACATCCACATACTCCGCTCAACATAGACATTCAAGTTACCTGATTACCCTGAATTACCAGGAATTTCCCCCCATTTAAAATGAATGGGCAATATACAAACCACTCCATATCCCACATTTCTCGTCCGATTTGAACCATTCCAACATCCACACACTCCGCTCACCCTAGACATTTAAGTTACCTGATTACTATGAATTACCAGGAATTTCCCCCATTAAAATAATGGGCAATATACAAACCTCTCCATATCCCACATTTTTTGTCCGATTTGAACCGTTCCAACATCCACACACTCCGCTCACCCTAGACATTCATGTTACGTGATTACCCTGAATTACCAGGAATTTCCCCCCTTTAAAAATGAATGGACAATATACAAACCTCTCCATATCCCACATTTCTTGTCCGATTTGAACCGTTCCAACATCCACACACTCCGCTCACCCTAGACATTCATGTTACCTGATTACCCTGAATTACCAGGAATTTCCCCCCCTTTAAAAATGAATGGACAATATACAAACCTCTCCATATCCCACATTTCTTGTCCGATTTGAACCGTTCCAACATCCACACACTCCGCTCACCCTAGACATTCAACCATTTCAGTTCCACTCACGCGTATCGGCGGTTTGCCGGTTCGCGCTAATCGGAAATTCACACAAATTCTAGTCCCAACATGTACTCTTGATATTCTGCAGCAAAGCATGAATTGCAATTCCAATTTATCATGAAATGATTATATTTACCTAAATTCGAGCAGCAAGTTTTTGTAACGTGAAACACAAGTTGTGTTCTTCTTTCATTTTGAGCGTCCGTCAGGTTTACCAGGCGGTGTCAACCAGTTCTCTACCTTGTTGCGTTTTGGATTAAGTTGTGACAGCGCCAAGTCGTCATGTTTTTGTTTGGCCTGTTTGTTGCACCAATATGTCACGTCGTATCACTCGGCTCTGACCTTTCAGACCTGTTTCCTTTCTGGCCTTTCGCCGGCAGTCGTTACCGAGAGTCTGAACCGGCACCAATTAATTACAGCGCCGTGGTCAAATCCCTTTAAGACGTATGAATGACGCTAAGAGGATTACAAAGATCCATCACGCTAATGACTTGCACGCCCCGCTGACTCATTTCCGCTTGCTGTTCATTTTCCAACTGTTGCTTGGAGTCAATCGAGTCTACGAAAGTCAAGTCGGAAGGGCCAAAAACACCATTTGCAACAGCTGTGGCTGTAGGCAACCCCCTGATGTAGTTCTACATAATTGCACGAGGTGGCAGTACGAGGGATTCTAGAACAGTAATGTCCAAACCACGCCATTTGGCCCACCAGACAACGGCACAAATCCAATTTCAATAAACAACATGGTGGTGCGCGGTCTTCTCATCTGACATTTAAATAATAACAAGCCTATGACAGGTGGCACTTTGTGGTCATATTGTGGAATGTTTTGGAAACTCAGGACAGTGGCCATAATGTGTAGTTATTTGACATTCCAAGCACAGCATGCACTTATATGACCCAATCCAAACAACCTTCCCTAGTCATGATGCAGGGAAAAAAACCATCAAAGTCAACACAATCTGCTTATAATATTAATTAAGATAAGATAAAGTACTTTATTGACGCATATGTTTTTCTAGGGGCCACATAAATGATGTGTCGGGCCAGATCTGGCCCCCGAGCCTTAAATTTGACACATGTGTAGCATATATGACGTACAATCGGACAAGTGCAGCATTGCAGTGTGCATGTAAAAATAGATACACAGCATTAAAACTGCAGACACACAAAACTTTGTGTTCCCAGTCGGGCTCACTAAAAAAGCACTTTTAAGATCCAAAGTCCCGCATCAAGGTTTGGAATTTGGAGAACAAACTTCCACTAAAATGTCGTGGGACCTCTGAGATGATTGAAAAATATTTCCAGTACAAAATGGGCCGTTTAATTCCGAGGAGGAAGGGGGCGGTGGGGGGTTGATTGTTTAAACCCTTTGGGAGTCACTCTGCAATTCTAAAGACAAAAAAAAAGCGCCTCAGATCTCATCCTCGAAACAACATTTTGTACTTTTAAACATGTTTTTATTGTTTTATTGACTTTGCTGTTTTACATAAGCCCGTTGTGGGAATACATGGAGATTATGTTAGCCCCTCCCCCCACCCCCTTGCTGCTGCTGCTGTCATTTTGTCACAGCCGCAGATTCTCTTGCGGAAATCTCAGCAAATAATCTCATTTGAAGAATGGGTTGAATCTTTCTGGGTTACTTATTCCAATTCCCCCCCCCCCCCAACCTTGTACCATTCCTTTGTGCTACCTTTGTGCTGGTATCTCACACAAAATGTGTTTGTCAATTATAGTTTTTGTATCATTTACTGTCAGGTTCAAACACCGATGACATTTATTAGACAAGACAAGAAGCAAAGGAATCAAACCGAGGCAGGATTTCAATTTAGCTCATGAGGAGAAACGTCTGGGTTGCACCCTCGTACAGTCTCCCACCACGCTCTGAGGAGGGAGCTCCGCGCCTCATTTATTTAGGCATTTCCCGATTACAATGGCTGCAGCTGTTTCTAAAGGGAGAGGGGTCACAAACAGCTGCTGCACTCGGTCATAAACAGTTTAAAGAAAAGGTGCCTGGAGCGGTGTCGGGTCTGCTCCCTCTCTGCTTTGTAGATCTTGGGTCATGACAAGGTCTCAATGTGGCTGTCCGACGGATCCCTTTTTGCTTGATAAGATCAAAGACAGCTTGTAGTCTTCTCGCACTAACTCATGGTTATATACAATTATTCTGACACTAACGTTTTATAGTTATGTTATTAACGTGTAATTAATTGGTGTTATGTTTGTGATGCAACACGTTTTGTCTAACTATGTTTTTATGTTACCGTTCATAACCTTGTCAAAATCTCCTCAAACGTGTGTGCCGGTTTCTTAGTTTTTTTAGTCTATGGTAGATTTGATGTTGGGTGGCTGGTTATGAATAATGTGTTAATAGCATTAAAACAACATACAAAGTTAACATCAAATCTAAAACTAGTCACACCTGGAAGGAGAGGTTTTAACTTCAGCGGGTGCACAGAACGACATTGATGCCATGCAGCAGCGATGGCGAGGACACGAGTGTGTAAGTAGGTGAACGCCACGTGTGCGCTGGCGGGGAGGCGGCGTGCAGGTCATGTTGCGCACAGCGGGCTGCTGCAGGCGGGAAAGTCACCCGTGTGAGTCATCTCGCTCTTCTGGGGCGCTCACCTGGAAAATGGCTCCACTTTGGCAATTGGAAGGAAATGACAGACATGGGGTATAATATATTAATATATATATATATATATATATATATATATATATATATATATATATATATATATATATATATATATATATATATATATATATATATATATATACATGTATATATATATATATATATATATATATATATATATATATATATATATATATACATGTATATATATGTATATATATATATA
>NC_084742.1:55157997-55187997 GCF_033978785.1 Entelurus aequoreus
GCATTGTCTTGCTGAAATAAGCAGGGGCGTCCATGGTAACGTTGCTTGGATGGCAACATATGTTGCTCCAAAACCTGTATGTACCTTTCAGCATTAATGGCGCCTTCACAGATGTGTAAGTTACCCATGTCTTGGGCACTAATACACCTCCATACCATCACAGATGTGTAAATTACCCATGTCTTGGGCACTAATACACCTCCATACCATCACAGATGTGTAAGTTACCCATGTCTTGGGCACTAATACACCTCCATACCATCACAGATGTGTAAATTACCCATGTCTTGGGCACTAATACACCTCCATACCATCACAGATGTGTAAGTTACCCATGTCTTGGGCACTAATACACCCCCATACCATCACACATGCTGGCTTTTACACTTTGCGCCTAGAACAATCCGGATGGTTCTTTTCCTCTTTGGTCCGGAGGACACGACGTCCACAGTTTCCAAAAACAATTTGAAATGTGGACTCGTCAGACCACAGAACACTTTTCCACTTTGTATCAGTCCATCTTAGATGAGCTCAGGCCCAGCGAAGCCGACGGCGTTTCTGGGTGTTGTTCATAAATAGGAGAGTTTTAACTTGCACTTACAGATGAAGCGTCCAACTGAAGTTACTGACAGTGGGTTTCTGAAGTGTTCCTGAGCCCATGTGGTGATATCCTTTACACACTGATATCGCTTGTTGATGCAGTACAGCCTGAGGGATGGAAGGTCACGGGCTTAGCTGCTTACGTGCAGTGATTTCTCCAGATTCTCTGAACCCTTTGATGATATTACGGAGCGTAGATGGTGAAATCCCTAAATTCCTTGCAATAGCTGGTTGAGAAATGTTTTTCTTAAACCGTTCAACAATTTGCTCACGCATTTGTTGACAAAGTGGTGACCCTCGCCCCATCCTTGTTTGTGAATGACTGAGCATTTCATGGAATCTACTTTTATACCCAATCATGGCACCCACCTGTTCCCAATTAGCCTGTTCACCTGTGGGATGTTCCAAATAAGTGTTAGATGAGCATTCCTCAACTTTATCAGTATTTATTGCCACCTTTCCCAACTTCTTTGTCACGTGTTGCTGGCATCAAATTCTATAGTTAATGATTATTTGCAAAAAAAAAAATGTTCATCAGTTTGAACATCAAATATGTTGTCTTTGTAGCATATTCAACTGAATATGGGTTGAAAATGATTTTCAAATCATTGTATTCCGTTTATATTTACATCTAACACAATTTCCCAACTCATATGGAAACAGGGTTGGTATATATATACATATAGATGTGTGTATATATATATTTATATATATATATATATATATATATATATATATATATATACACACACACCTATATGTATATATGTATTTATAAGTAATTATTTGTGTATATACATGTATATATGTATGTATATATTTCTGTGTATATATATATATATATATATATATATATATATATATATATATATATATATATATATATATATATATATATATATATATATATATATATATATATATATATATATATATATATATATATGAGACGTGTGTATTTCCACTCGCTTCCTGCAGATCCTCCCCAGCCTTCAACCACCCTGGGCACACGCTTGTAATTTCTCCCACCCGTGTGTGTGTGCGTGTCGGCGACTGCCAATCACGTTGAGTGAAAACCCCCAGGAGCTGACGGACAGACGACGTCTCGCCACCGCACGCCCACTTCAAGTCACACACGCCCGGCAACGCAAACACGGGCCCCTCCATCCCAAATAATCACAGGGGCCTCAAAAAGCCGGAGAAAACAACTTAATTGCTATGCTATTTGAGCTTTTTCCCAATGTCATGGAGCGCCTATAAATTATACAAGCTGGACTCTGCAATCTTAATCAAACTGCATTTTTCACTCTTTTTGGGAGGGAGGGAGCCGTTAAAAAGCCTCATAAAGATAAAGCACACTATGGGGGGGGGGGGGGGGGGGGGGGGGGGTTGAATTAGACGTGACACAAAGACCTGCTTGAAGGGAAGGAAAGGTCGCCAACTCCACATCCAAGACGGCCTCGATTTTTAGCTTCAAACAAGGAATAATCAGCTAAAATGGCAGTAAAAAAACTTTAGTCACAGTTAGCATACATGCAAGATGGCCAAAAGTATCAAAATCGACACATTTCAGGATTAAATGAATACAATTAGCTTAAAATGCCAGAAAAAAAATGTTAGCATGCTAACAATAGCATGATTACGTCAGAAAAGTTAGCATTCTTCCAAGGTGGCACCAAGTCTCAAAAGAAATGATTTTTTTAGGTTCGAACAGATAAAACTACTTAAAATGTTAGGATTGGGAACAGTTAGCATACATGCAAGACGACCTAAAGTATCAAAATCCACACATTTGAGGTTTAAATGTTAAAATGCTAGCATAAAATGTTAGCACGCCAACATTAGCATGATTTCATAGAAACTGTTGGTGCTCCTCTAAGATAGCGCCAAGTACCAAAAGCCATGGTTTTTAGGTTTAAACCAGTTAAATGAGCTAAAATGGTGGTATAAAACGTTAGCATGTTACATTGGGAACAGTTAGCATACATGCAAGATGGCCCAAAGTATCAAAATCTACACATTTCAGGTTTAAATGAATACGTTTAGCTTAAAATGCCGGACAAAAATGTTAGCATGCTAACAATAGCATGAGTACGTAGGAAAAGTTAGCATTCTTCTAAGGTGGCACCAAGTCTCAAAAGTCATGATTTTTTAGTATATATAAAATGTAGTAACAAACACTTTCATAACAATATGTAATATGCACATTATATACACTGCAAGCATATACTGTATATAATGTAGTAACAGACACCTTCATAACAATATGTATTATGTACAATATATACACTGCAAGTATATATATAATGTACAAACAGACACCTTCATAACAATATGTAATATGTACAATATATACACACTGCAAGTATATATATAATGGAGTAACAGACACCTTCATAACTATATATAATATGTACAATATACACACTGCAAGTATATATATATATAATGTAGTAACAGACACCTTCATAACAATATGTAATATGTACAATATACACACTGCAAGTATATATATATATATATATATATATATATATATATATATATATATATATATATATATATATATATATATATATATATATATATATATATATATATATTATGTAGTTACAGACACCTTTATAACAATATGTAATTGTACAATATACACACTGCAAGTATATATATAATGTAGTGACAGACACCTTCATAACAATATGTAGTATGTACAATATACACACTGCAAGCATATACTGTATATAATGTAGTAACAGACACCTTCATAACAATATGTATTATGTACAATATATACACTGCAAGTATATATATAATTTAGTAACAGACACCTTCATAACAATATGTAATATGTACAATATGCACACTGCAAGTATATGTATAATGTAGTAACAGACACCTTCATAACTATATATAATATGTACAATATACACACTCCAAGTATATATATAATGTAGTAACAGACACCTTCATAACAATATGTAATATGTACAATATACACACTGCAAGTATATATATATATATATTATGTAGTTACAGACACCTTCATAACAATATGTAATTGTACAATATACACACTGCAAGTATATATATAATGTAGTGACAGACACCTTCATAACAATATGTAGTATGTACAATATACACACTGCAAGCATATACTGTATATAATGTAGTAACAGGCACCTTCATAACAATATGTATTATGTACAATATATACACTGCAAGTATATATATAATGTACTAACAGACACCTTCATAACAATATGTAATATGTACAATATACACACTGCAATTATATATATATAATGTAGTAACAGACACCTTCATAACAATATGTAATATGTACAATATACACACTGCAAGTATATATATAATGTAGTAACAGACACCTTCATAACAATATGTAATATGTACAATATACACAGTGCAAGTATATATATAGAATGTAGTAACAGACATCTTCATAACAATATGCAATATGTACAATATACACACTGCAAGTATATATATATATAATGTAGTAACAGACACCTTCATAACAATATGTAATATGTACAATATACACACTGCAAGTATATATATATAATGTAGTAACAGACACCTTCATAACAATATGCAATATGTACAATATACACACTGCAAGTATATATATAGAATGTAGTAACAGACATCTTCATAACAATATGCAATATGTACAATATACACAATGCTGGTTGAGTTTGAATATTCATCACTAAAATAGTGAGTCGGTGGGAGATGGTGTTGGTTTGGGGCAGGAAAATGGATTTGAATCGGTGCCATTTTCTTGGTGTAAGTCTCTCAAAGTAAACATTAATTTGTGTCTATAAATCTGGCAATACACACATTGAACTACTCATAATGTGTAGAGTTCAGAGTTCCTTCTGTAAGCAGAAGACGACTCATTTGAGCACCAGGACTGAAAGTAGCAGGAGTGAATTGTTGGCAACCCAGCTGGCAGAAGACATTGATACAACGTTGATTATACGTACATGTCCTTTAAAACTAAAGTTGAAACAACGTGGCAAAATGGTTGTATTTGTAAATTGAGGCAACATTGATGTATAACGTCGGATCCACGTTGTTGGTCGGGAAGTGACCAAATATCAACGTCAAATCAACGTCACAACCTGACGTTAAACAAACGTTGTCAAAAAGCATGTTGTTTCAACGTTGTATTTGTTTTGTAGAATATTGGTTTGGGAAATGACCAAATTTCAATGTCAAATCAACGTCAAAATCCAACATTGACTAAACGTTGTCAAAAAGCATGTTGTTTCAACGTTGTATTTGTGTTGTAGAATGTTGGTTGGAAAATTACCAAATTCCAATGGTCAAATCAACGTCACAACCTGACATTGAATAAACGTTGTCATAAAGAATGTTGTTTCAACGTTGTATTTGTGTTGTAGAATATTGGTTGGGAAATAACCAAATTTCAATGTCAAATCAACGTCAAAATCCAACATTGACTAAACGTTGTCAAAAAACATTGTTGTTTCAACGTTGTATTTGTGTTGTAGAATGTTGGTTGGAAAATTACCAAATTCCAATGGTCAAATCAACGTCACAACCTGACATTGAATAAACGTTGTCATAAAGAATGTTGTTTCAACGTTGTATTTGTGTTGTAGAATATTGGTTTGGGAAATGACCAAATTTCAATGTCAAATCAAGGTCGAAATCCAACATTCATTAAAGGCCTACTGAAATGACATTTTTTATTCAAACAGGGATAGCAGATCCATTCTATGTGTCATACTTGATCATTTCGCGATATTGCCATATTTTTTGCTGAAAGGATTTAGTAGAGAACATTGACGATAAAGTTCGCAACTTTTGGTCGCTGATAAATAAAAGCCTTGCCTGTACCGGAAGTAGCGTGACGTCACAGGTTGAAGGGCTCCTCACATTTCCCCATTGTTTACACCAGCAGCGAGAGCGATTCGGACTGAGAAAGCGACAATTACCCCATTAATTTGAGCGAGGATGAAAGATTCATGGATGAGGAACGTGAGAGTGAAGGACTAGAGTGCAGTGCAGGACGTATCTTTTTTCGCTCTGACCGTAACTTAGGTACAAGCTGGCTCATTGGATTCCACACTCTCTCCTTTTTCTATTGTGGATCACGGATTTGTATTTTAAACCACCTCGGATACTATATCCTCTTGAAAATGAGAGTCGAGAACGTGAAATGGACATTCACAGTGACTTTTATCTCCACGACAATACATCGGCGAAGCACTTGAGCTACGGAGCTAAAGTGATAGCATCGTGCTTAAATGCAGATAGAAACAAAATAAATAAGCCCCTGACTGGAAGGATAGACAGAAGATCAACAATACTACTATCAGGAGACACCAAACCAAACACTGGACATGTAACTACACGGTTAATGCTGTGCCACCTGTCGAAGCTTAGCAATGCTGTTGCTAACGACGCCAACGCCAGCCAGCCCTCATCTGCTCATCAACACCCGTGCTCACCTGCATTCCAGCGATCGACGGCGCGACGAAGGACTTCACCCGATCATCGATGCGGTTGGTGGCTAGCGTCGGATAGCGCGTCTGCTATCCAACTCAAAGTCCTCCTGGTTGTGTTGCTGCAGCCAGCCGCTAATGCACCGATCCCACCTACAGCTTTCTTCTTTGCAGTCTTCATTGTTCATTAAACAAATTGCAAAAGATTCACCAACACAGATGTCCAGAATACTGTGGAAATTTGCGATGAAAACAGACGCTGTTTGTATTGAGATACAATGTGTCCGAATACTTCCGCTTCAACCATTGACGTCAGGCGCATACGTCATCATACATAGACGTTTTCAACCGGAAGTTTAGCGGGAAATTTAAAATTGCACTTTATAAGTTAACCCGGCCGTATTGGCATGTGTTGCAATGTTAAGATTTCATCATTGATATATAAACTATCAGACTGCGTGGTCGGTAGTAGTGGCTGTCAGTAGGCCTTTAAATGTTGTCCAAAAGCATGTTGTTGCAACGTTGTATGTGTGTTGTAGAATATTGGTTGGAAAATGACCACATTTCAATGGTGAAATCAACGTCACAACCTGACATTGATTAAACGTCGTCATAATGCACGTTGTTTCAAGGTTATGTTTGAGTTGCTCAGTGTCAGGACCTAATTCAAAGAGTTCTCAACGTTGTTTTAATGTCAAGAAATGCTTGAAATATATAGTAACCACGTGGCATGTGTGCTATATGTTGACACTAAGCTTATTTAAAATAAATAAATAAACAGCATTGAAGTGGTTTTGGTGGTTAACCAAGTAAGAGGACTGATTTGAACTCTCAGCGGTGATGTCATCAAATACACAGAAATACCAGTTATTTTGACCTGTCCATGGCCTTCAGAGGATGACGCAACATCCTGTGGACCATGTCATTTTTTTTCTTCAGAAGAGCGCCGGTCGGCGATAAATCCGGGTCACGGCACCAAATGCTGACGATTGCCTATCTGCGTCGTGTGATGAGTTTATAAACAACGGCTGACACCAGGGTTGCACTTTACTTAACAATAAATACAAATTGCTGTATTCAATCATTTTGCCATATGTGGTGCCCCTCTGGCGTAGCGATCGTGGACAAAAAGGAAGTAGAAAGGCGTGGCCAAAACATATACAGTGTCACAACAATTAATGCAGTGGGGGGGGGGGGGGCACTGACACAAAGGTTCCACGTAACGTATTTTGTTGTGTATTTTACATAAATAACACCCGTTGTGTATTTTACATAAATAACATCCATTGTGTATTTTACATAAATAATGTCTATTGTGTATTTTACATGAATAATGTCCATTGTGTATTTTACATGAATAATGTCCATTGTGTATTTTACATAATGTCCATTGTGTATTTTACATAAATAACATCCATTGTGTATTTTACATAAATAATGTCTATTGTGTATTTTACATAAATAATGTCCATTGTGTATTTTACATAAATAATGCCTATTGTTTTTTTTACATACATAATGTCCATTGTGTATTTTACATACATAATGTCCATTGTGTATTTTACATAATGCATATTGTGTATTTTACATAAATAATGTCCAGTCTGTATTATACATAAATCATGTCCATTGTTTATTTTACATAAATAATGTACATTGTGTATTTTACATAAATAATGTATTTTGTTGTGTACATAAATAATGTCCATTGTGTATTTCTCATAAATAATTCAAATTCTGTATTTTACATAAATAATTCCAGTTTTGTAATTTACATAAATAATTTATAGTGTGTATTTTATATAAATAATGTCCATTGTGTATTTTACATACACAATGTCCATTGTGTATTTTACATAAATAATGTCCATTGTGTATTTTACATGAATAATGTCCATTGTGTATTTTACATAATGTCCATTGTGTATTTTACATAAATAACATCCATTGTGTATTTTACATAAATAATGTCTATTGTGTATTTTACATAAATAATGTCCATTGTGTATTTTACATAAATAATGCCTATTGTTTTTTTTACATACACAATGTCCATTGTGTATTTTACATACATAATGTCCATTGTGTATTTTACATAATGTATATTGTGTATTTTACATAAATAATGTCCAGTCTGTATTATACATAAATAATGTCCATTGTTTATTTTACATAAATAATGTACATTGTGTATTTTACATAAATAATGTATTTTGTTGTGTACATAAATAATGTCAATTGTGTATTTCTCATAAATAATTCCAATTCTGTATTTTACATAAATAATTCCAGTTTTTTAATTTACATAAATAATTTATAGTGTGTATTTTATATAAATAATGTCCATTGTGTATTTTACATACACAATGTCCATTGTGTATTTTACATAAATAATGTCCATTGTGTATTTTACATAAATAATGTCCATTGTGTATTTTACATACATAATGTCCATTGTGTATTTTACATAATGTATATTGTGTATTTTACATAAATAATGTCCAGTCTGTATTATACATAAATAATGTCCATTGTTTGTTTTACATAAATAATGTACATTGTGTATTTTACATAAATAATGTATTTTGTTGTGTACATAAATAATGTCCATTGTTTATTTCTCATAAATAATTCCAATTCTGTATTTTACATAAATAATTCCAGTTTTGTAATTTACATAAATAATTTATAGTGTGTATTTTATATAAATAATGTCCATTGTGTATTTTAAATACACAATGTCCATTGTGTATTTTACATAAATAATGTCCATTGTGTATTTTACATAAATAATGCCTATCGTGTATTTTACATACATAATGTCCATTGTGTATTTTACATACATAATGTCCATTGTGTATTTTACATAATGTATATTGTGTATTTTACATAAATAATGTCCAGTCTGTATTATACATAAATAATGTCCATTGTTTGTTTTACATAAATAATGTCCATTGTGTATTTTACATAAATAATGTATTTTGTTGTGTACATAAATAATGTCCATTGTGTATTTCTCATAAATAATTCCAATTCTGTATTTTACATAAATAATTCCAGTTTTGTAATTTACATAAATAATTTATAGTGTGTATTTTATATAAATAATGTCCATTGTGTATTTTACATACATAATGTCCATTGTGTATTTTACATAAATAATGTATATTGTGTATTTTACATAACTAATGTCCATTGTGTATTTTACATAAATATTTCCAATTGTGTATTTTACATGCATAATGTCCATTGTGTATTTTACATAAATAATGTCTGTTGTGTATTTTACATAAATAATGTCTGTTGTGTATTTTACGTAAATAAGTCCAATTGTGTTTTTTTACATAAATGTCTATTGTGTATTTTACATACATAATGTATATTGTGTATTTTACATAGATAATGTCCATTGTGTATTTTACATAAATAATGTCTATTGCGCATTTTACATAAATAATGTCCATTGTGTATTTTACATAAATAATTCCAATTGTGTATTTTATATAAATAATGTCTATTGTGTATTTTACATAAATAATGTCCATTGTGTATTTTACATAAATAATTCCAATTGTGTATTTTATATATATAATGTCTATTGTGTATTTTACATGAATAATGTCCGTTTTGTATTTTACGTAAATAATTCCAATTGTGTTTTTTTACATAAATAATGTCTATTGTGTATTTTACGTAAATATTTCGAATTGTGTATTTTACATACATAATGTATATTGTGTATTTTACATAAATAATGTCCATTGTGTATTTTACATAAATAATTCCAATTGTGTATTTTATATAAATGTCTATTGTATATTTTACATAAATAATGTCCATTGTTTATTTTGCATAAATAATGTCCATTGTGTATTTAACATAAATAATGGATATTGTGTATTTTACATAAAATAGAAGATTTTGTGTTAAAACACACAGCAAACATTGCACACGTGTGGTTTAGCACGATTAAATAAATCAATCAATCAATCAATAAATGTTTATTTATATAGCCCTAAATCACAAGTGTCTCAAAGGGCTGTTGTGTAGCTTTTTCGCCCTCTGCTGGTCAAATTAAGAATGCATTTATCCAGTTTTAACACGACCACGAATACAAAAAACATCAAAGTCAGCATTTCTAAAACATTCCTACTTTGTTGTCCAGTCGCTGTTAAAAGTCCCATTTTCGCCATTTATTTAGATTTTTTTTTTCAGGGTCGATAGCGCCATCTTCTTCTACTCACCCCACAAATGCTTCACTGTTGCCCCCTGCAGGGTGGCGGGAGTACTGCATGCACGAGCAACCCTAGTTTGAATGGTTTCACCGAGACCATTTGGGTGTTGTTTGGAGGTCCGTAATGCTTTGACCCCGTGTTAGACGGCGAGTTAGTGTTCCCAACGCCACTCAGCCTGCTCACCAAACGCCACTAAGTATCACTTTCTTCCGCCTTACATGCAACGCATCATATGGCGCATGAGTGCTGCTTTCTGCACTTCATTTATAGGCCTCCAGACGAGATGCTTGGCGTGTCTGTAAATAAATACAGGGGAGGATTTATCCGGGGCCGCAGTTTCCCTGCGTTGATGGAGAAGAAGTGCTGACCTTTTCGCTGGCGTCCACAATCTGCGGCCGCCTACTTCCTGTCTTCCTCCTTCATCGTCCGTCTCTCCGCAGTCTCTTTCTTTCCCTGCTCCAGCTGAGGTATGAGGTGCTGGCTTGTTTCTGTCCTCCCTCTCTTCAACGCAAGCCTCCCCATCCTGCAGAGGTCTGCTGAGCGTGCTCCTCTTGCCCCATCCCAGACAGAACACTGCCATCTGTTGGCGGGCGAGGCAATTGCACGTCTGGGCTTCCTCCATGGAGAGACGCTGAGCTGGGTTTTTAAAACGATAAACAACATAGACGGTTTCCGCGGAGGGCCACAAATTGTCATCCATCTTCTTCCGCTTATTTAAGGTCGGGTCGCGGGGGCAGCAGCCTAAGCAGGGAAGCCCAGACTTCCCTCTCCCCAGCCACTTAGTCCAGCTCCTCCCGGTGGATCCCGAGGCGTTCCCAGGCCAGCCGGGAAACATAGTCTTCCCAACGTGTCCTGGGTCTTCCCCTTGATAAGTTTTCCAGGAAGTGGGTCAAGTAAACATGTTTGTTTTATCCCACTTACACGCCGTGATAATTCCTCTAATATTATTTCATCAAAAAGAGAGAGACTATTTCGGAGGGCGGTATCTGTCGTATATACAGTCCTATTTGTGTTAATAGAACCCAGTTGTAGCTGGGATGCGTTGTCTTTAATCTCCTTTCTAATGAGTTCAATTTTCTTATTAAAGAAATTCATAAAGTCATCTGCCGAGTGGGTGGAGCTACTGGGAGGAGATCTTGTTGGGTTAGCGATGCTACTGTACTAAACAAAAATTTAGGATCGTTTTTGTTGAGGCGGATGAGATTTAAGTAATATTTAGCTTTAGCTGAGGTAAGTATGCGTTTATAAGTTATTAAACTATCACTCCATGCTTGATGGAAAACCTCAAGTTTAGTCGCGCGCCATTTGCATTCCAGCTTTCTACATCAGTGGCCCGGTACCGGTCCGTGGACAGATTGGTACCGGGCCGCACAAGAAATTTAAAATGTTTTAATTTTTATTTTTATTAAATCAACATAAAAAACACAATATATACATTATATATCCATATGGATCAATACCGTCTGCAAGGATACAGTCCGTAAGCACACATGATGGTATTTCTTTATGACAAAAAATAAAAATTAAAAATACCATAACCCCCCCAAAATAAGTAATATTTTTGGTTCATTTAATAGTTAAAACTAATTTACATTATTGCAATCAGTTGATAAAACATTGTCCTTTACAAATATAAAAGCTTTTTACAAAAACCTACTACTCTGCTTGCATGTCAGCAGACTGGGGTAGATTCTGCTGAAATCCTATGTATTGAATGAATAGAGAATCCTTTTGAATCGGGAAAATATCGTTTTTGAATCGAGAATCGCGTTGAATCGAGAAAAAAAAAATCGATTTTGAATCAAATCGTGACCCCAAGAATCGATATTGAATCGAATCGTGGGACACCCAAAGATTCGCAGCCCTACTATCAATGGTTTCGCGCAGGGCGTCATCAAAGTTGTTAGTGAGGTTATCAATAGAGCCGACGTCATTTGGGAATGGTGCCATTACCGAAGGCAGTAGGTCAGCAAGAGTCATCGTTGTGGCAGCATTAATGTTGCGGCTGCTATAACAGTTATTATTATTATTATTAGCTCATTGACAATGAGTCAGAACTTCGAATTTTATAAGGTAATGATCGGACATTACTTTAGTACACGGGAGTATCATAACTTTGGAGGTGGTGACACCCCTGACAAGCACTAGATCTATCGTATTACCGTTGTGATGCTTGGGTTCATGTATTATTTGTGTAAGACCACAGCTATCAATTATGGTCTGGAGCGCCACGCACTGAGGATCCGATGGGGTATTCATATGGATATTAAAGTCCCCCATTATGATTATATTGTCGGCATGCGTCACTAGATCAGCAACGAACTCTGAGAATTCACCGATAAAGTCCGAATAGGGCCCTGGGGGGCGGTAGATAACAGCCAGGTGGAGAGGCAGCGGTGTGACAGACCTCATAGTAAGCACCTCAAATGATTTATATTTATTATTTAGGTTAGGGTTAAGGTTCAAGTTTTCATTGTATATTAGTGCGACCCCCCCACCCCTTTTAAGGGGACGGGCAACATGTTCATTCGTATAGTTAGTTAGCTCATTTAGCGCAAAAAAATCGTCTGGTTTGAGCCAGGTTTCGCTAAGACCAATGACGTTAAGATTGTTGTCTCTAACGACCTCATTAACTAATAACGTTTTGGGAGACAATGATCTCATGTTTAAAAAGCCCATATTATAGGTAGTGGGCTGTTTTGAGGAGTTTTTGTTGAATTTATCCGTAGTAGCAATATTAACAATGTTGCGTTTATTATGTGTAGTGCACTTTAAATAGTGTCGACCATATCTAGGAATTGATATGACGGGAATTTTCAGATAGTTTGCTTGGTGCTGCGATAAACTGAACACATCATAATTTGCCACCTCAGTAGAATGCATGTCTACCTCTGACACAGTCACAACAGAATGTGAGTTGTGTATTATTCTAAGAGAATTGCTATGTGTGCAGGGATTATCCAGCCTGGCAAGTTCTAGCTTAACTGACTCCTCACCCGGACTAGCAGACTCTGTAATTGCCTGTGACCGGGCTTGCTCTAGTGTAGTTAGTCAAGTGTGACTCAAACAGTAGTGTATGTTCCCAGTCAGGATGATGGCGCCTTCCTGGTTAGGGTGAAGGCCGTCTCTCATCAGCAAGCCTGGTTTGCCCCAGAAAGAGGGCCAATTATCAATAAACGTTAGTCCCTGTTGTCTACAGAAGCTAGGCAGCCACTTGTTAAGCGAGACTAATCTGCTATATCTCTCATCATTGCCTCTCGCAGGCAGGGGACCAGAGACAATGATTTGCAAATCCTTTTCAACTTATGTTCAATTGAATAGACTGCAAAGACAAGATACTTAATGTTCAAACTGGTAAAATGTGTTATTTTTTTGCAAGTATTAGCTCATTTGGAATTTGATGCCTGCAACATGTTTCAGAAAAACTGGCACAAGTGGCAAAAAAAGACTGAGAAAGTTGAGGAACGCTCGTCAAACACTTATTTGGAACATCCCAAAGGTGAACCAATGATTTTAGTCTAGTTATCTGTAGTCAATCCTCTAATGGTAAAAGTAACTTATACTTTGTTATTAATACCAATGATTTTGTCTGATTATTTGTAGTCAATTATCTGATGGTGTTAATAACTTTCACTTTGTTATTAATACCAATGATTTTAGTCTGGCTATCTGTAGTCAAACCTCTGAATGGTGTTTATAATTTGTACTTTGTTATTAATACCAATGATTTTGTCTGGTTATTTGTAGTCAATCCTCTAATGGTGTTACTAACATTTACTTTGTTATTAATACCAATGATTTTGTCTGATAATCTGTAGTCAAACCTCTGAATGGTGTTTATAATTTTCACTTTGTTATTAATACTAATGATTTTGTCTGGTTATTTGTAGTCAATCCTCTAATGGTAAAAGTAACTTATACTTTGTTATTAATACCAATGATTTTGTCTGGTTATTTGTAGTCAATCATCTAATGGTGTTAATAACATTTACTTTGTTATTAATACCAATGATTTTGTCTGATTATCTGTAGTCAATCCATTAATGGTGCTGATAACTTTCCTTTTGTTATTAATACCAATGATGTTGTCTTAATATTTGTAGTCAAGCCTCTAATGGTGTTAATAACTTTCACTTTGTTATTAATACCAATGATTCAGGTCTGATAATCTGTAGTCAAACCTGAATGGTGTTTATAATTTTGATTTTGTTAATAATACCAATGATTTTGTCTGATAATCTGTAGTCAATTCTGTAATGGGGTTAACTTTCACTTTGTTATTAATACCAATAATTTTGTCTGGTTATTTGTAGTACCGTAAATCCTCTAATGGTAAAAGTAACTTATACTTTGTCATTAACACCAATGATTTTGTCTGATAATCTGTAGTCAAACCTCTGAATGGTGTTTATAATTTTCACTTTGTTATTAATACCAATGATTTTGTCTGGTTATTTGTAGTCAATCCTCTAATGATAAAAGTAACCTATATTTTGTTATTAATACCAATGATTCAGGTCTGATAATCTGTAGTCAAACCTGAATGGTGTTTATAATTTTGACTTTGTTAATAATACCAATGATTTTGTCTGATAATCTGTAGTCAATTCTGTAATGGGGTTAACCTTCACTATGTTATTAATACCAATGATTTTGTCTGTTTATCTAGAGTCAATCCTTTAATGGTGCTAATAACTTTCCTTTTGTTATTAATACAGATGATGTTGTCTTAATATCTGTTGTCAATCCTCTAATGGTGTTAATAACTTTCAGTTTGTTATTAATACCAATGATTCAGGTCTGATAATCTGTGGCGAAGTTGGTAGAGTGGCCGTGCCAACAATCGGAGGGTTGCTGGTTAATGGGGTTCGATCCCCACCTTCTACCATCCTAGTCACGTCCGTTGTGTCCTTGGGCAAGACACTTCACCCTTGCTCCTGATGGCTGCTGGTAGCGCCTTGCATGGCAACTCCCTCCATCCGTGTGTGAATGTGTGTGTGAATGGGTGAATGTGGAAATACTGTCAAAGCGCTTTGAGTACCTTGAAGGTCGAAAAGCGCTATACAAGTATAACCCATTTATTATTTATTTATTTGTTATTAATACCAATGATGTTGTCTTAATATCTGTAGTCCATCCTCTAATGGTGTTAATAACTTTCACTTTGTTATTGATACCAATGATTTTAGTCTGGTTATCTGTAGTCAATCCTCTAATAATGTTCATAACTTTCACTTTGTTACTAATACCAATGATTTTAGTCTGGTTATCTGTAGTCAAGCCTCTAATAATGTTCATAACTTTCACTTTGTTACTAATACCAATGATTTTAGTCTGGTTATCTGTAGTCAAGCCTCTAATAATGTTCATAACTTTCACTTTGTTACTAATACCAATGATTTTAGTCTGGTTATCTGTAGTCAAGCCTCTAATAATGTTAATAAGTTTCACTTTGTTACTAATACCAATGATTCAGGTCTGATAGTCTGTAGTCAAACCTGAATGGTGTATATAATTTTCACTTTGTTATTAATACCAATGATTTTGTCTGATAATCTGTAGTCAATCCTGTAATGGGGTTAACTTTCACTTTGTTATTATTACCAATCATTTTGTCTGATTATCTGTAGTCAATCCTTTAATGGTGCTAATAACTTTCCTTTTGTTATTAATACCAATGATGTTGTCTTAATATCTGTAGTCAATCATCTGATGGTGTTAATAACTTTCACTTTGTTATTGATACCAATGATTTTAGTCTGGTTATCTGTAGTCAAGCCTCTAATAATGTTCATAACTTTCACTTTGTTACTAATACCAATGATTCAGGTCTGATAGTCTGTAGTCAAACCCCTGAATGGTGTATATCATTTTTACTTTGTTATTAATACCAATCATTTTGTCTGATAATCAGTAGTCAAACCTGTAATGGGGTTAACTTTCTCTTTGTTATTTTTACCAATCATTTTGTCTGATTATCTGTAGACAATCCTTTAATGGTGCTAATAACTTTCCTTTTGTTATTAATACCAATGACGTTGTCTTAATATATGTAGTCAATCCTCTAATGGTGTTAATAACTTTCACTTTGTTATTGATACCAATGATTTTAGTCTGGTTATTTGTAGGCAAGCCTCTAATAATGTTCATAACTTTCACTTTGTTACTAATACCAATGATTCAGGTCTGATAGTCTGTAGTCAAACCTCTGAATGGTGGTTATAATTTTGACTTTGTTATTAATACCAATGATTGTGTCTGATAATCTGTAGTCAATTCTGTAATGGTGTTAACTTTCACTTTGTTATTAATACCAATGATTTTGTCTGATTATCTGGAGTCAATCCTTTAATGGTGTGAATAGCTTTCACTTTGTTATTAATAACATTGATTGTGTCTGATTATCTGAAGTCAATCCTCTAATGGTGTTCATTACTTTCACTTTGTTCGTTGTGAGTATTAGGTTGCACTTTTAACTATCCATCAAGGAACGGCTCATTAGATTTTGTTGCTGTTCTGTCAATTTCCTGGACTTTACTGGAAATGTAAGCCTTTTACTTTGCTGACTAATCTCCTTCTGGGGCTAATTGGCAGATGAAATGTAAACACAGAATAATCAAGGACGTTTTTCACACTGCAAACTCCCACATTTCCAAAGCGAGATAAGTGTCGGTCAGGCATGGGAAGCGAGTTCTCATGCGGATCCCCTGCAGGCTTCTTGAAAAAGTCTGCGTTATTCCGCATGCACTAGGTGCCACATTCCATATGCAAGGATGCCGTTTATTTTGCCAGTACTCGGACTCCTTCTCCCTCTCGTTCTCATTTCCCGAGCTTCTGTTGCGAAGGGAGCGCAATAAGAAAGTGTGCCAGCGTAAAAACCATAACAGTTGTTGTTCATTGTCTTTGGCAGGAGATAGATGTTCGAGTCCTTGGCGGGTAAAGAGCTCGGAGCATGAAGTGGTTCAGCCACACTGTTGTAACACGTGGCTTGGCATTGTCTTGCTGAAATAAGCAGGGGCGTCCATGATAACGTTGCTTGAATGGCACAACATATATGGCTCCAAAACCTGTGTGTACCTTTCAGCATTAATGGTGCCTTCACAGATGTGTAAGTTACCCATGTCTTGGGCACTAATACACCCCCATACCATCACAGATGCTGGCTTTTACACTTTGTTCCTCTTTGGTCCAAAGGACACGACGTCCACAGTTTCCAAAAACTATTTGAAATGTGGACTCGTCAGACCACAGAACACTTTTCCACTTTGCATCAGTCCATCTTAAATGAGCTCGGGCCCAGCGAAGCCGGCGGCGTTTCTGGGTGTTGTTGATAAATGGCGTTCGCTTTGCATAGTAGAGTTTTAACTTGCACTTACAGATGTAGCGACCAACTGTAGTTACTGACCAGTGGTTTGGTTTTCTGAAGTGTTCCTGAGCCCATGTGGTGATATCCTTTACACACTGATGTCGCTTTTTGATGCAGTACCGCCTGAGGGATCCAAGTTCTGTTATATCCTCGCTTACTTGCAGGGATTTTTCCAGATTTTTGGAACCTTTTGATGATATTACGGAGCGTAGATGGTGAAATCCCTAAATTCCTTGCAATAGCTGGTTGAGAAATGTTGTTCTTAAATTGTTGGACAATTTGCTCACACATTTGTTGACAAAGGGGTGACCCTCGCCCCGTCCTTGTTTGTGAATGACTGAGCATTTCATGGAAGCAGCTTTTATACCCAATCATGGCACCCACCTGTTCCCGATTAGCCTGTTCACCTGTGGGATGTTCCAAATAAGTGTTTGATGAGCATTCCTCAAATTTCTCACTCTTTTTTGCCACTTGTGCCAGTTTTTCAGTTGGAACATTACATATCTTGTCTTTGCAGTCTATTCAATTGAATATAAGTTGAAAAGGATTTGGACTCTGCAGCATCGCGTGGACATTGGGGGCGGTACCTCTGGATTGGTAGACCGGGGTGGGGGTTCCTCTCTTTAAGAAGGGGAACCGGAGGGTGTGTTCCAACTATCGTGGGATCACACTCCTCAGCCTTCCCGGTAAGGTCTATTCAGGTGTGCTGGAGAGGAGGCTACGCCGGATAGTCGAACCTCGGATTCAGGGGGAACAGTGTGGTTTTGGTCCTGGTCGTGGAACTGTGGACCAGCTCTATACTCTCGGCAGGGTCCTTGAGGGTGCATGGGAGTTTGCCCAACCAGTCTACATGTGCTTTGTGGACTTGGAGAAGGCATTCGACCGTGTCCCTCGGGAAGTCCTGTGGGGAGTGCTCAGAGAGTATGGGGTATCGGACTGTCTGATGGTGGTGGTCCGCTCCCTGTATGATCAGTGTCAGAGCTTGGTCCGCATTGCCGGCAGTAAGTTGGACCCGTTTCCAGTGAGGGTTGGACTCCGCCAAGGCTGCCCTTTGTCACCCATTCTGTTCATAACTTTTATGGACAGAATTTCTAGGCGCAGTCAAGGCGTTGAGGGGATCCGGTTTTGTGGCTGCAGGATTAGGTCTCTCCTTTTTGCAGATGATGTGGTCCTGATGGCTTCATCTGGCCAGGATCTTCAGCTCTCACTGGATCGGTTCGCAGCAGAGTGTGAAGCGACCGGGATGAGAATCGGCACCTCCAAGTCCGAGTCCATGGTTCTCGCCCGAGAAAGGGTGGAGTGCCATCTCCGGGTTGGGGAGGAGACCCTGCCCCAAGTGGAGGAGTTCAAGTACCTCGGAGTCTTGTTCACGAGTGAGGGAAGAGTGGATGGTGAGATCGGTGCGGCGTCTTCAGTAATGCGGATGCTGTATCGATCCGTTGTGGTGAAGAAGGAGCTGAGCCGGAAGGCAAAGCTCTCAATTTACCGGTCGATCTACGTTCCCATCCTCACCTATGGTCATGAGCTTTGGGTTATTACCGAAAGGACAAGATCACGGGTACAAGCGGCAGAAATGAGTTTCCTCCGCCGGGTGGCGGGTCTCTCCCTTAGAGATAGGGTGAGAAGCTCTGTCATCCGGGAGGAGCTCAAAGTAAAGCCGCTGCTCCTCCACATGGAGAGGAGCCAGATGAGGTGGTTCGGGCATCTGGTCTGGATGCCACCCGAACGCCTCCCTAGGGAGGTGTTTAGGGCACGTCCGACCAGTAGGAGGCCACGGGGAAGACCCAGGACACGTTGGGAAGACTATGTCTTTTGGCTGGCCTGGTAACGCCTCGGGATCCCCCGGGAGGAGCTGGACGAAGTGGCTGGGGAAAGGAAAGTCTGGGCTTCCCTGCTTAGGCTGCTGCCCCCGCGACCTGACCTCGGATAAACGGAAGAAGATGGATGGATATATATGTATATTTATACAAATATGTACACACATAAGTGTTGTTACTTTACATGCAGGCGGCCCCTGGCCACCTAACCTTAGCCCAATGCGGCCCCCAGGTCCTAAGGTTTGGACCCCCCCCTGCGTTAGAGGGCTGGGTTCATCCTCTCACAGCGCCGGTATTTCACCTCTCGTCATTCTGGACTCGTCCTGCAAGTCCTAATAAGTGAAAGGTGCTTTGGAAGTGCCAGGAGTGTTCCATGGAGGACAATAGCGCCATAGAAGGCGAACAAAGACTCGGATGTGTTGGGATGAGGTCATCAATTAGCGGATGAAGTGGAAGGGAGGAAAAAAAAAAAAAAAAAGGAGTCGTGTTTGACTGGAGTTTGTTGACAGCGTCTGACAGCAGCTGGCAAGATAAACGTGCGCCAGCAGGAAAACCCTTGAGGGTGTTTTCCTACTCCCCCCCCCAAATACGCTCTTGAGGGCGAGGAAACCACGAATGACTCCTCAGGAATGAGACGTGTCCGGGTCGTCAGACATATCTGGACTGGACTGTCATCGCAAGGATTGTTTACATGCGTCCACACGGTTGCCATGGCATTGACGCCATACTCCGGAGCTTGTTTACGTCCAAAACGTCATTCAACTGTCAAGAGCTTGCATGGGGGTAGTTGGCGTGACCCCAGGATACAGAGACAGGGAGCAACATGCAGGTAATTAGGAGGTACAAAGGAACAACGTGAATAGTCACACTAGACCACAAGTGTCGAATTTAAGGCCCGGGGGCCACTTCATTTTATTTGGACCCTCGGAAGCCTGGAAATAATATGTATCAATAAAGTACTGTAATTGTTCTTACTAAATGTATTATTTCTTTCTATTTTGGGAGAAAAAAAATGTACTCCATGTTAACCTACATATTGTATAATTATGCAAAAATATATACAAACATGCAAACCATTTTTAAAAAAATATATAAATAAATACTAATAATAATGATTTCTAAGCAAGTTATCCATCAAATTGTGCTATGTAAAAGTAGCAATAGATTTCATGGTCAAATTGTGAAATTTACTGTGGTTTTTACAGCATTTTTCTCTAAATAGAAAAAAACAGTCCTTTTTTTTACTGTAATAAACTGTGGTGCCGTTTTGGCATTTACAGTAATACACAGAAAAAGATTTAAAAAATTAAAAAAAACAGACAAACGGGCAGCTCAGGTTCCAAGATTTAAAAAAAACAAAAAAAAACAGACAAACGGGCAGCTCAGGTTCCATAATTTTACTGTGAAATTGCAGTTTTTTAAAATTATGGTAAAAAAAAAAAAAAACATTTTACAGTAAAATTCTGGCAACTGAGCTGCCAGTTTGTCTGTTGTTGTTGTTGTTTTTTGGTATATTTTTCGGTGTATTACTGTAAATGCCAAAACGGCACCATAGTTTATTACAGTAAAAAAAAAAAAAGTACTGTTATTTTCATTTAGAGAAAAATGCTGTAAAAACCACAGTAAATTTCATAATTTCACCATGAAATCTATTTCTACTTTTACATTGTAGCAATAAATACATAAATTAATGTATGTATTTTTATTTATGTATATATATATATATATTTTTTTTTTTTGAGAATTATGAATCGATTTAAAAACAAAAAAAACAAAACAGACAAACTGGCAGCTCAAGTGTCAACATTTTACTGTAAAATTGCAGTTTTTTTTAATTACAGTAAAAAAAACAAATGTACATTTTACAGTAAAATTCTGGCAACTGAGATGCCAGTTTGTCTGTTTTATTTTTATTTTTTTTTAATATATTTTTCGGTGTATTACTGTAAATGCCAAAACGGCACCATAGTTTATTACGGTAAACAAAAAAAGTACTGTTATTTTCATTTACAGAAAAATGCTGTAAAAACCACAGTAAATTTCATAATTTCACCATAAAATCTATTTCTACTTTTACATTGTGGCAATAAATACATAAATTAATTTATGTTTTTATTTTTATTTTTTATTTTTTTGAGAATTATGAATCGATTTAAAAACAAAACAAACAAAAAAAATTGGCAGCTCAAGTGCCAACATTTTACTGTAAAATTGCAGTTTTTTTAAATTACAGTAAAAAAAACTAATTTACATTTTACAGTAAATTTCTGGCAACTGAGCTGCCAGTTTGTCTGTTGTTGTTGGTTTTTTTTTGTATATTTTTCGTTGTATTACTGTAAATGCCAAAACGGCACCATAGTTTATTACAGTTAAAAAAAAAAGTACTGTTGTTTTCATTTAGAGAAAAATGCTGTAAAAACCACAGTAAATTTCATAATTTGACCATGAAATCTATTGCTACTTTTACATTGTAGCAATAAATACATAAATTAATGTATATATATATATATATATATATATATATATATATATATATATATATATATATATATATATATATATATATATATATATATATATATATTTTTTTTTTTTTTTTTTTTGGAGAATTATGAATCGATTTAAAAACAAAAAAAACAAAAGAGACAAACTGGCAGCTCAAGTGCCAACATGTTACTGTAAAATTGCAGTTTTTTTAATTACAGTAAAAAAAAAAAAAGGTACATTTTACAGTTATATTCTGGCAACTGAGCTGCCAGTTTGTCTGTTTGTTGTTTTTTTTTGTATATTTTTTGGTGTATTACTGTAAATGCCAAAACGGCACCATAGTTTATTACAGTAAAAAAAAACAACTGTTATTTTCATTTAGAGAAACAATGCTGTAAAAACCACAGTAAATTTTATAATTTCACCATTAAATCTATTTCTACTTTTACATTGTAGCAGTAAATACATAAATTAATGTATGTATTTATTTTTATTTTTTTTATTTTTTGAGAATTATGAATCGATTTAAAAAAAAACAAAACAAAAAAAACCTGGCGCTCAAGTGCCAACATTTTACTGTAAAATTGCAGTTTTTTTTAATTACAGTAAAAAAAAAAAAAAGTACATTTTACAGTAAAATTCAGGCAACTGAGATGCCAGTTTGTCTTTTTTTTTTGGTATATTTTTTGGTGTATTACTACTGTAAATGCCAAAACGGCACCATAGTTTATTACAGTAAACAAAAAAAGTACTGTTTTTTTCATTTAGAGAAAAATGCTGTAAATACCACAGTAAATTTCACAATTTGACCATTGCTACTTTTACATTGCAAATCTGACTATTTTAGTGCTTAGAAACGTACTGACTGGATTCATTGTCTTGTGCAGAGGTGTCAAAGTCGTTTTCACTGAGGGCCACATCGCAGTTATGTTTGGCCCCAGAGGGCCGCTTCTAACAGTAAATTATATTATTACTTTTTTTTATTTTTATGCATTTTATTAGTATATTTAAAAACAACTAAAATGTCAAAAAAATATGGTAAATTGCAATAATTTAGTGCAATTAAAATAATTGTGTGTATATTACTGTAAATGGAAAAACAGTACTGCTGTTTTTATGGTTAAAAAAAAAGGCAGCTCAGGTGCCAACATTTTTCTGTAAAATTGCTGTTTTTGTTTAATTACAGTAAAAAAAAAGTACATTTTACAGTAAAATTCTGACAACTGAGCTGCCTTTTTTTTTAACCATGAAAACAGCAATACTGTTTTTTGTTTCCATTTTCAGTAATGTACACTACATTATTTTAATTACACTAAATTATTGCAATTTACCATATTTTTTGTACATTTTAGTTTTTTTGTAAATATACTAATAAAATGCATTTAAAAAATAAAATAAGAATAATAGTATTCACTGTTAGAAGCGACTTTGACACCTCTGCACTAGACAATGAATGAATTTCTAAGCACTAAATTAGTCTGATTTATCAAATAATTTGGCTCAAAATAAGCTTTTTTAAACTAATGGAAACACCTTAATCTGAATGTGTTTGGCTTTTGAAAAATCGGATTAACACAACATACCAGCAAAGAAGAACAAGCCAGTGGGTGTCTGGGGGGGGAACTGTTTACACAACAAGCATATTGTAAATTCCGGCCACTTTTTTTCCCACACTTTGTACCCCGCGGCTTATAAAACGGCGCGACTGATTTATGGCTTTTTCTTCGCTGACAGCAAATAGTTTTCATTAGACACATGCAAAATGACACTTAAAAAGTGTGTGTATTGTTTGTGCTACGGCGCCATCTTTTGGACGAGTTCGCTCACTGCAAGTGCTGCCGTGTGAATGTGAATTCCTGCTGTTTAAAGTTTTGAACCAGAAGTAAAAATGCCGTTCTGTCTTCGAATCGACCGCAGCATTTCTACATCCTTCATTCGTCACTCCAAGCGTTGTTTGTAAGTTTTATAATGTAACTAAAACAATATTTACTTACTAAAGCGTCCCATGTGTGATGTCTGTAGGAGTGTTGTCATGCATATTTGTACGTGCTATTATAATGTAACCAAGCCAGCGTCATTAGCATTAGCTATTATGCTAACTGGTCTATGTTAGTACAAACCCCGTTTCCATATGAGTTGGGAAATTGTGTTAGATGTAAATATAAACGGAATACAATGATTTGCAAATCATTTTCAAAATATATTCAGTTGAATATGCTACAAAGACAACATATTTGATGTTCAAACTGATAAACTTTTTTTTTTGTGCAAATAATCATTAACTTTAGAATTTGATGCCAGCAACACATGACAAAGAAGTTGGGAAAGGTGGCAATAAATACTGATAAAGTTGAGGAATGCTCATCAAACACTTATTTGGAACATCCCACAGGTGAACAGGCTAATTGGGAACAGGTGGGTGCCATGATTGGGTATAAAAGTAGATTCCATGAAATGCTCAGTCATTCACAAACAAGGATGGGGCGAGGGTCACCACTTTGTCAACAAATGCGTGAGCAAATTGTTGAACAGTTTAAGAAAAACCTTTCTCAACCAGCTATTGCAAGGAATTTAGGGATTTCACCATCTACGCTCCGTGATATCATCAAAGGGTTCAGAGAATCTGGAGAAATCACTGCACGTAAGCAGCTAAGCCCGTGACCTTCCATCCCTCAGGCTGTACTGCATCAACAAGCGACATCAGTGTGTAAAGGATATCACCACATGGGCTCAGGAACACTTCAGAAACCCACTGTCAGTAACTACAGTTGGTCGCTACATCTGTAAGTGCATGTTAAAACTCTACTATGCAAAGCCAGAGCCATTTATCAACAACACCCAGAAACGCCGCCAGCTTCGCTGGGCCCGAGCTTATCTAAGATGGACTGATGCAAAGTGTAAAAGTGTTCTGTGGTCTGACGAGTCCACATTTTAAATTGTTCTTGGAAACTGTGGATGTCGTGTCCTCCAGACCAAAGGGGAAAAGAACCATCCGGGCTGTTCTAGGCACAAAGTGTAAAAGCCAGCATGTGTGACATGGGTAACTTACACATCTGTGAAGGCACCATTAATGCTGAAAGGTACATACAGCTTTTGGAGCAACATATGTTGCCATCCAAGCAACGTTACCATGGACGCCCCTGCTTATTTCAGCAAGACAATGCCAAGCCTTCATAGTAAAAGAGTGCAGGTACTAGACTGGCCTGCCTTAAGCTGTACATCAAGCAAGAATGGGAAATAATTCCACTTCAAAATTTGTGTCCTCAGTTCCCAAACATTTACTGAGTGTTGTTAAAAGGAAAGGCCATGTAACACAGTGGTAAAAATGCCCCTGTGACAACTTTTTTTTGCAATGTGTTGCTGCCATTAAATTCTAAGTTAATGATTATTTGCAAAAACAAAATGACGTTTCTCAGTGTGAACATGAAATATCTTGTCTTTGCAGTCTATTCAATTGCAAATCATTGTATTCTGTTTTTATTTACCATTTACACAACGTGACATGTCTGCAGATTGTCAGTGTGATGCGTGTTAGACAGCGTAGCATTAAGGGGGCGGGGCTGAGTGCTGGGGGGTGGGGGGGGGGAGGTGACGCTTTTATTAAGGTTGGGGTGAATAAGGTAGAATTTTTTATTTTTTTAACAAGCTGTTTGTTGTTGGCTCACCGGCGGCGGTGACTCATGTTCCAGGTGCCCCGCTCGTTAAAACCTGCTGTCGTCTTGCAGGCAGGTGTGTGCGCTGCAGGCCCGCCACATCAGTGCCATGTTGTCCGCGTAAACATCGGAATAAAAAAAACAAAAACAAATGAATAACGAGGAAATATTGACACTAATTACAAAAAGTTGCCATGCAGGCAGTTTTTTTTATTATTTTTTTTTACTTTAGAACAATTATTGCTCAGGAAATCAATATACTTAAAATCGACAGATAAATTTGATCTACAGATTTAAGTGTTGAAAATATTTTTTTATATATTTTTTTTAAGAGTCGGGACCTTTAGTCTGATTTATTTTAACTGTCATTGTTCAAAAAATAATGAATAAAAAGCTATGTTATTTATTATTGACCTACTCAAATGGGAACTGCACTTTTTTAGGCGGAATTTTGCCTGTCATTCATAATCCTTATGTGAGACAGGAACACTTATTTGTTTTCTAATTTGTAATAATCGGCTCGTTCAAGTGAAGTGAATTATATTTATATAGCGCTTTTTCTCTAGTGACTCAAAGCGCTTTACATAGTGAAACCCTACATCTAAGTTACATTTAAACCAGTGTGGGTGGCACTGGGAGAAAAATGGGTAAAGTGTCTTGCCCAAGGACACGGGGGAAGCGGGGATCGAACCTGGAACCCGCAAGTTGCTGGCACGGCCACTCTAACAATACAGCTAACTGGACTAATCCATTCGGCCCCTACAGCCCTCTAATAAAAGGCCAGTAATACTCCATTCACATCTACTAATCTGAATATTAACAAGTATTAGTATTGTTATTAGAAGTGCTAACGCAGAGGAACTACTTTTAGCGGCGCCGCGGTCACAGAGGGCTAACTAGCTTACGCTGCTATATTGACATGCTGAGCTGCTGCATCGCCTCTGAGTTGGTAAAAGTTAATTCTTGATGATAAATCATGTCTCTCACCTGGATAGTAGAAGGTTGTGGACATAAACCCACAAGTTGGTCAACTTTGACATCCAACTTAGACCCGGAGATGGCCAGAAAAACATGAAAAGATGCACTTTTTTAACCTTTTTGAGAACTATGATGAATCGTTCATATTAAGGGGAAGATACAACCATCCCATCAGTCTTTATCCCAGTGAGAGCAGACATTGTACAGTGAGTGATTGTTTTATTATGTTTGTATATCTTCTTTAGCATTTAGCAATACTGCTACATGATGCTTAGTGTTTGACTAAAGCTGTATCTGTTTAGCACACAACTTCTAAACATTTTAGATCATCCTCATTATGTTCAGGTTCAAAAATAGAAGTCTCTGGATCATCATTTGTCCCAAAGTAGTCTTTGTTGTCTCTCATCAAGTCTGCCATGATTAGTAGTGTTGTTGTTGTCGAAGGGAAAGTGAACGTTGTGATGCGCTTGAAATTATTAAGCCGCCGGATGCTTAAAATGAGGAAAACGTGATGTTACATGTTATTACGAATGTTACTAGATACTACATATATACTTACAGTGTGTATATAAAACACTGATGGAGGTTTTTTAAAGTGCTTTATAGGCGGAAAAGAGCGACTCTCATTACCTCCATTGTTAGCTGACTTTTGCTAGCGTTTATTTACCAGTCTTGTCTTACATAAGGATTGTGAATAATTGGCAAAATAAAAAAATAAAAAAAGTGCAGTTATCTTTTCAGGCTTCAATTACTTCACATCAAATATTTTTAGGGGAAATATTGCATATTTTGTGTTTTTTTACCATTAAAACAGGTTTTTTTTCAGAAAAAAAGGGCCTAAAATAAAATAAAAACATAAAAAGATTATGGAAACGGCAAGATCTGAAGTTAAACTAGGGTTGTACGGTATACATGTACTAGTATATTACCGCGATACTAATGAATCATATTCGGTACTATACCGCCTCTAAAAAGTACCGGTTTCCCCGCCCCTCCTTATTTTATTTTTTTTACGGGCATGACGGCGCGTCATCACGTCGTGACATTGTTGGTTTTACGAGCGGAGGAGCATGTTCGGCAGCGCGCACACACAGAGTACTTACAAGCAGACACGGTGTGTAGACAGAAAAGGGAGAATGGATGCAGTTTGGCGTAAAAAGTAAAGATAAAGTTGAAGTTATAACACTGGAAGAGGTGCTTTAAACATGGCTAGCTAGCGGCTAGTGTTTTAGCTACTTATAAATCACTAATGCTCGCCTCCATGGCGACAAATTACGTTTCTTACATGTAACATTATCACTGGAGGACGAGGAATAGCTAAACATGCTTCACTACACACCGTAGGAGGATACAATAGCTCACCGCCATCACAATGTAAACAAACGCCATGGGTGGATCTACACCTGACATCCACTGTAGTGATACCAAGTACAGGAGCGTATCTAGTCGATACTACTATGATTACATCGATATTTTTTAGCTTCAAAAAAGTGTTTTCGTTTTTTTAAATGTTATATTATGTTTATAAACTCAGGAAATACGTCCCTGGACACATGAGGACTTTGAATATGACCAATGTATGATCCTGTAACTACTTGGTATCGGATCGATACCTAGATGTGTGGTATCATCCAAAACTAATGTATAGTATCAAAGAAGAGAAGAATAAGTGATTATTACATTTTAACAGAAGTGTAGATAGAACATGTTAAAACAGAAAATAAGCAGATATTAACAGTAAATGAACAAATAAATTAATAATCTATTTTCTACTGTTTGTCCTTAATAATGTGGACAAAATAATAGGTGTATAAATGACACAATATGTTACTGCATACGTCAGCCGACTAATTAGGAGCCTTTGTTTGTTTACTTACTACTAAAAGACAAGTTGTCTAGTATGTTCACTGTTTTATTTAAGGACTAAATTGCAATAATAAACATATGTTTCATGTACCCTAAGATTTTTTGTTAAAATAAAGCCAATTTTTTGTGGTCCCCTTTATTTACAAAATGTATCGAAATACATGTTGATACCGGTACCAACCTTAAGTTGATCTAAAGATATTTAAGTATTTAAAGTTTAATGACTGAAACCCTTTCAGGTCCTCGGGATGTTTAACAGTTTTTTAATTTTCAAAACTAATAGTTTTGAAAATTAAAAAAACATGTACAATCAAAACGCCCCCCCCCCCCCCCCCCCCCACAAGTTCAGTGAGCGGCCCCCAGTAGGACCTGCTGACGTTTGGACGGGGGACAAAAGGACGTAAAAGACACGCAGGAAATGAGATTGGGGAGAAAAACAACATTTGGCTGAGTTTCCTGCAGCGGGAGAGAGCCTTCAATTGTCAGCTAATGCAGTCAGGTGTGCCACAATGAATTTGCAGGGTTTACACCAAGTGTGTGTGTGTGTGTGTGTGTGTGTGTGTGTGTGTGTGTGTGTGTGTGTGTGTGTGTGTGTGTGTGTGTGTGTGTGTGTGTGTGTGTGTGTGTGTGTGTGTGTTGTATTTCTACTCTTCTTGAGACATCAACAAGGAAAAGTAGCTTCCATATGAGGAGGTGTGAAAAAGTTAGGACATAAATCATGGTCCCAATACAGAAAACCATTGCATCTAATAGAGAGCCAAATACTAGAGTCTGTGAACATTGCTCCAAAGTCAGGATTTTTGTGTGGATTTAATGTGCATACAAAACTAAACATTGACAGGTGCAAAGGCAGCAATATATGATAAAACAAGACGGCAGCCCCCTCTGGTCAACATGTGAAATAACAAGTGTGTCCAAAAATTTGAAGCGCTCCCCCTCTGGCCAACACATATAATAACAGGTGTGTGTAAGAAATTGAAATGTGCCCCCTTTGTTTAAAATTAATACAATGAATATGTATATAGAGACACACTGTAATAACTAAATAATGAAGATTAAAAAACAATTACAAACAAAACAATTCAACAAAAAAAACTAAAAGTTTACCTCTTTTATATTTGCATAGCATGTATATATTATTAATGTGGTAAATACAAATCTATATATATCTAGAAAGGGTGGTCATAAAGAGGTAGGCATTTGTCTCAGGTCTCAAGTAGGTAAAAAAATACAACAAAATGTGTGTGTGTGTGTGTTTGTGTGTGTGTGTGTGTGTGTGTGTGTGTGTGTGTGTGTGTGTGTGTGTGTGTGTGTGTGTGTGTGTGTGTGTGTGTGTGTGTGTGTGTGTGTGTGTGTGTGCGTGTTCTTGTGTTTCAACCCTTCTTAAAACATCAACAAGGAAACATAGCTTCCATATGAGGAGGTGTGAACAAGTTAGGACATAAATCATGGTCCCAATAACATTGTATCTAATAGAGAGCCAAATACTAGAGTCCGTGA
>NC_084742.1:55192997-55242997 GCF_033978785.1 Entelurus aequoreus
CACAACGACATCCTCGGTACAGAGCCCACATACGGGCAAGGAAAACTCACCCCAGTGGGACGTCAATGTGAATGACTATGAGAAACCTTGGAGAGGACCGCATATGTGGGTAACCCCCCCCCCCCCCCCCCCCCCTTCTAGGGGAGACAGAAAGCAATGGATGTCGAGTGGGTCTGACATAATATTGTGAAAGTCCAACACATCAGCGAAAGTCCAGTCCATGGTGGGGCCAGCAGGAACCATCCCGAGCGGAGACGGGTCAGCAGCGTAGAGATGTCCCCATCTGATGGACAGGCTAGCGGTCCACCCCGGGTTGGGAGCAGAGTAGAAAAGAAAAGAAAAGAAACGGCAGATCAACTGGTCTAAAAAGGGAGTCTATTTAAAGGCTAGAGTATACAAATGCTGCGAGTCAGCCAGTTGTTGGGGTAGCGACCTTGTGTGTCAGCATGTCTGTGATCTTCTTTTAATTCTTTTTTTACATTTTTTTTTTATAAATAGATTTAATTATTTATTTATTCTTATTTTTTTATATATTTTATTAATATTATTATTATTATTATTATTATGTATTTATTTATTTTATTTATTTATTTCTCCTACCTCAGGGGGGGGACTCCGCGGGGCGGTTGCTGGTTGTTCCATCTCCATCGTTGGGGTCCCTGCGGGTGGGGTGGGTGGTTCCCGTGGCCCCGTGCTGGGTGGTCCTGTGGCGGCCGGCTTGGGTGGGGTGGCCGTGGGCTGGCCTCGCCGGGCTCTCCGGGGGTGGGGGGGGGGCTCGTGCACCAAATGATTATATAAATACATTTAATAAAGTCAAAATACAAGTAAGGCAACAAGAGAAGTATCCTACACTTCTCTTTTGTAAAGTAAATCTGAACAGCCGATATGGGCATCTACATCTGCTATATGATTTGCCCGAGAAGCTGGGCAGGACATTATAAAAAATAAATAAATAAATAAAGTCCCCCATTATGATTATATTGTCGGCGTGCGTCACTAGATCAGCAACAAACTCTGAGAATTCACTGATGAAGTCCGAATAGGGCCCAGGGGGGCGGTAGATAACAGCCAGGTGGAGAGGCAGCGGTGTGACAAACCTCAAAGTGAGCACCTCAAACGAGTTATATTTATTATTTAGGTTAGGTGTAAGATTATAGTTTTCATTGTATATTAGTGCGACACCCCCTCCCCTTTTAAGAGGTCGGGCAACATGTGTATTGGTATAGTTAGGAGGAGATGCCTCATTCAGCGCAAAAAAAATCGTCTGGTTTGAGCCAGGTCTCGGCGAGACCAACGACGTCAAGTTTGTTGTCTCTAATGACTTCATTAACTACTAACGTTTTGGAAGATAATGATCTTATGTTTAAAAAGCCCATATTATAGGTAGTGGGCTGTTTTGAGGATTGTTTGTTGAAATTATCCGAAGTAGCAATATTAATAATGTTGCGTTTATTATGCGTAGTGCACTTTAAATAGTTTCAACCATATCTAGGAATTGATACGACGGGGATATTCAGATTGTTTGCTTGATGTTGCGATAAACTGAACGCATTTAGCTACCTCAGTACAATGTATGTCTGCCTCTGACACGGTCACAAAAGAAAAAACATTATGTGAGTTGTGTTTTATTCTAAGAGAATTGCTATGTGTGCAGGGATTATCCAGCCTGACGCCGGCTAGTTCTAGTTTAAATGGCTTCTTACCCGGAGACTCCACGCTTCTTTGGTTAGCTTTTCTCTTTGTTGTTAGCCCCGCTCGGCATCCCCGCTTCTGCTTCCGCTCGCACCGCTTACGTCGTCTCCATTGGCGGTCACCGCTAGCACTTGACTCCGCTGCTACAAAGGCCGCTCGATGTAGCCCGCGAAGTATTCCCATGCTAGCGAGGAGGTCCACCGTACATGCATCTTTCAGTCTATAACGACCCGATCCATCCACATCCAGAATTGTCTGTCGGTCGTATGTGATCACAGAGTGTTCACGCTTTGAGCCAGCCATGAAATTGACAGAAATGACGGGTGTTTTTTGCCAAATCGCTCTACACTCCCAAGAGCGTTAGCGAGCCGCAGCATAGCCATGCGCCGCCATCTTGCGATATTTCCTCATAAAAATATTACTTCTTTTTTAATGTAAAATTATTACTTTTTTTGTCATACAATTCTGACTTTTATCGCAACATTGCCATTATTTTTTTTGTCGTTCTTGTAAAATAGTGACACTTTTGGCGTAAAACGATGACTTTTGTCATCATTTTGCCAAATAAAATTCAGATTGTTGTTATATTGCCAACATTTTAAAGTCTTCTCATAAAAATGTGACTTTTGTCAATAACGACTCTTTTCATAAAATTACCAAAATTTTACGCTTTTCTTGTAAAATTTGCGACTTGTATCATGATATCGCACAAATGTTCAGTTTTCTTGTAAAATGTTGACTTGCGTTGAGTAAAATTCCAACTTTTATCATAACATCGCACAAATGTTCAGTTTTTCTTGTAACATTTTGACTTGCGTTGAGTAAAATGACGACCTTTATTATAACACTGCCAAAATGCTGAGTTTTTTTTGTGAAATTGTGACCTTTTTCTTGTGAAATTCCAACTCATTTTTCACAACAAGCTTTTTTTTAATATTTGCATAGCATGCATATATTATTAATGTTGTGAATACACATCTTTATATATCTAGAAAGGCTGGTCCTAAAGAGGGAGGCATTTTTTTCGGAGGTCTCAAGAATGTAAGAAATACAAGAATGTGTGTGTGTGTGTGTGTGTGTGTGTGTGTGTGTGTGCGTGTGTGTGTGTGTGTGTGTGTGTGTATTCCTGCATGCATTCCACTCAGTGGGCAGTGGTCCGTGCCTCCAATGGAGGATTATCTCCACAGCCTGCCTCCACAGTCACGGCAGCGTACATTTTGGAGGCATGAGTATGATGCATTAATGGAATACAGATATTTGTTGTTGTTTTTTTGGAGCATTTCGAAAGCTCAATCCTGTTTGGAGACGTCCCCCCTCCACCTGCCTGCAGGTCATATCCCAATTTCCCCCGGGGAACCATGGCGGCCACTTTTGCAATATCTTCCCTTTCCTGTAACGTGGCCGCCGAAGGGGAAGCTGAAGGCAATTTCCTGTCTCGCCGTGCGCGCATGCCACGTTGTTTTTTGTGCACTTTCTCCGCATACGCGCCCGTTTTGACCGGATTTTCGCCAAAATGACACAAAGCAACACATCCACTCACGCAACTATTGTCTCACGCAGTTCCTACTGAGTCGGTTAATGTGGAACCTCCATTTACAAACCCCTCTATTTGCAAACTTTTTGGACTATGACCCTTTAGATCACCCCAAAGATGCGAACTAGTGTTGTCCCGATACCGATATTGTTGTACCGGTACCAAAATGTATTTTGATACTTTTCGGTACTTTTCTAAATAAAGGGGGACCACAAAAAAATGGCATTATTGGCTTTATTTTAACAAAAAAATCTTACATTAAAAATATATTTATTATTGCAATTTAGTCCTTAAATAAAATAGTGAACATACTAGACAACTTGTCTTTTAGTAGTAAGTAAACAAACAAAGGCTCCTAATTAGTCTGCTGACGTATGCAGTAACATATTGTGGCATTTATCATTCTATTATTTTCTCAACATTATGAGGGACAAACTGTAAAAAATTATTATTAATCAACTTGTTCATTTACTGTTAATATCTGCTTATTTTTTCTTTCAACATGTTCTATCTACACTTCTGTTAAAATGTAATAATCACTTATTCTTCTCTTCTTTGATACTTTACATTAGTTTTGAATGATACCACAAACTTAGGTATGGATCCGATACCAAGTGGTTACAGGATCATACATTGGTCATATTCAAAGTCCTCATGTGTCCAGGGACGTATTTCCCGAGTTTATAAACATAATAGTAATTTTAAAAAGGGGAAAAAAAAATTGTGATGATAACATTTTTTATAAATGTTTATATATATATATATATATATATATATATATATATATATATATATATATATATATATATATATATATATATATATATATATATATATATATATATATATATATATATATTTATGTAAGTATTTATGTATTTATATATATGTAAGTATGTCTGTATATATATGTATGTACTGTACTAACGTTTGTATATGTATGCATGTATATATGTATGTATGTATACATGTATGTATGTATTTATGTATGTATGTATGTATGTATGTATGTATGTATGTATGTATGTATGTACAAACACAATATAAATGTGAAAAAAAATGGTTCTAGCCTCGACAAAAGTACATACTGTAATTTAGTAAAAAAAACTGCATACTGTGAAAACACTATATTGAGTGTATGTAAATCATATTATACGTGTATATATATATATATATATATATATATATATATATATATATATATATATATATATATATATATATATATATATATATAGATCTATATATATATATATATATATATATATATATATATATATATATATATATATATATATATATATATATATATAGTTTTTTATATAAATTACAGTATATACTTTTGTCGAGCCCAGAACCGATCGTTCATGTTTACATTGTTTCTCATGAGGAACTCCGCTTCACTATACAAACTTTTCCATTTAAGAACCATGTTCAAGAAACTAATAAAGTCCATATCTGCAGTTTCCACCGCAGTTTGCATTGGCGCAAACATGCAAAAAAAAAAAAAAAAATTTCAAAGATGTTTCTAATTCTTTGGACTGGCTGATTTAGCAAGATCACACAACATCGCAGCACATCTATCAAGGAGATGGACACATATTTGCCAGTGTTGGTGCCAAGACAACAAATGAGCAGCAGGCCTCCTCCATGTGCTGCACATGTGACTAACAGCTGCACTACATATTTATGTCAGTAACAGAAGTGAACAGCATATTAATATTGCAAACCAGAGCTGGTCAACTGGCACATGCCCGTTAATGAACACATCAGACCTGCCCGGAAGTGCACTCGGTCCTGGTGCTTCTGTTATAGACACGATCTTGGAGTAGTCGGTCCTCAAAAACCCACCTAAAAAAGCCCATCCACAATCCTTATGTGACATAAGAAGACACATCTTCCTCCTTTCTGTGCATTCTTCATAGTAAACAACTGCTAATACAAGGCAGCTAACAATGCAGGGAAATGGGGATTAATATATTCTGCTAGGGTTGCAGTATATAGACGATGTACGATGAAAATACCATATTTTTGGGACCATAGGGATGGATTATAATAATACAAACATTAAAAGTCCTATATAAGTGTTATAATGAAGACAACACATGTTGTAAGTGTCTATATTAGCTATATTGGCCTACTATAAAATTACTTTAAAAGTCTTACAACATGTGTTGTCTTCATTATAACACGTATATAAGTGTCTATATGAGCCTACCATCAAAATGAATTCAAAAGTCTTATATAAGTATAAAAATGAAGGCAACACATGATGTAAGTGTCTACATTAGCTTACTATCAAAATTACTTTAAAAGTCTTATATAAGTGTTATAATGAAGGCAACACATGATGTAAGTGTCTATATTAGCCTACTATCAAAATGACTTTACAAGTCTTATATAAGCGTTTTAATGAAGACAACACATGATATAAGTGTCTAAATGAGCTATATTAGACTACTATCAAAATGACTTTAAAAGTCCTATATAAGTGTTATAATGAAGACAACACATGATATAAGTGTCTATATTAGCTATATTAGCCTATTATCAAAATGACTTTAAAAGTCTTATATAAGTGTTATAATGAAGACAACACATGATATAAGTGTCTATATTAGCTATATTAGCCAACTATCAAAATGACTGTAAAAGTCTTATATAAGTGTTATAATGAAGACAACACATGTTGTAAGTGTCTGAATTAGCTATATTAGCTTACTATCAAAATGACTTTAATAGTCTTATATAAGTGTTATAATAAAGGCGACACATAATGTAAGTGTCTATATTAGCCTACTATCAAAATGACTTTAAAAGTCCTATATAAGTGTTATATTGAAGGCAACACATGATGTAAGTGTCTATATTAGCCTACTATCAAACTGACTTTAAAAGTAGTATATAAGTGTTATAATGAAGACAACTCAATATGTAAGTGTCTATATTAGCTATATTAGCCTACTATCAAAATGACTTTAAAAGTCTTATATACGTGTTATAATGAAGACAACACATGTTTTAAGTGTCTATATTAGCTATACTAGCCTACTATCAAAATGACTTTAGAAGTTTTATATAAGTGTCATAATGAAGACAACACATGTTGTAAGTGTCTATATTAGCCTACTATCAAAATTACTTTAAATGTCTTATATAAGTGTTATAATGAGGACAACATATGTTGTAAGTGTCTATATTAGCTATATTAGCCTACTATCAAAATGACTTTCAAAGTCTTATATAAGTGTTATAATGAAGGCAACACATGTTGTAAGTGTCTATATTAGCTATATTAGCCTACTATCAAAGGCTGACACAAATCTTTGTTGACAGAAATGCTGTATTTTAAGTATAGATGTGTGTGTCCAAGTTAAAGGAAACGACATCCTGTCTCCTTCTAATGGCTTTATTACAATTTTTACGAGCTGGGTAATGTTTGCTGTGGTCTGGAACAACATGGCACACAAACAACTATCAGAAATGCAGCCAATATTACATACAGATAATGTGTCATGAGATGCAAATATAAATTAAATACACAGAGGACATAAGTAAAGGATATTAAATTAGCTCAAATATAGCTACAAACATAATGATGCAATATGTACATACAGCTAGCCTAAATAGCTTGTTAGCATTGATTAGCTGGCAGTCATTCACTGACCAAATATGTCTGATTAACACTCCAACAAGGCGATAAAATCAACAAAGCTCACCTCTGTGCATTCACGCACAGCATAAAACGTTTGGTGGACAAAATGAGACAAAGAGGGAGTGGCATAAAACACGTATTTCTGTGGCAGCGTCGGAAAAAGTTGTATGTGTAAACAAACTACGGTGAGTTCAAAGATCGCTGAAATTAGTAGGACAAAACGGCGCTCTCCTAATACTCTCATCAGTGAAGCATGTATAACATAAACAGTGGGCTTTATAACTATTAGGAAGGTGTGTGTCATGTTTGTTCTCCTACAGAAAATATATTATAACAAAAACAAAAAAATTAATCTTTGTCCATTTTCACACATTTCTGAAAGAGGTCCAGAGAGCCACTAGGGCGGCGCTATGCGGCTGTAGAGCTGCGGGTTGCTGACACCCGTCGTAGATGATATCAATGGGTTGGTGTTGGAATTTTTGTAATCGGTTGAAAAATGTTGACGTAGTAACAGCTTGAATGGAGAATGGGTATTTCAAAATTCCTGGAATTTCGGGAAAACCGGAAATTTGTACAGAAAAAAAAAACAACTTAATAACTTTTGTCGTCCCAACTTAGAGGGATGATTTGAAGGTGGAAATGTCAAAAATGAGGACTGTAAAAACTTTCCAGGAAGAGGTGAAAATAGGGCTTTGGAATTCCTGGAATTTTTTCGAATTTCCCGTTCGAGTTGAACGTTTTGATACTTGAACAGTTCCGATCAGATGGAAACTGTGGGCTGTGGCCTCCGGTAAAGTTTTGTCGCGGAATAATTAGAAAAAGATGATTTTTTTGTGTAAAACCTTTTATGTGTGAATGTTTGAACATGCTGTATCTAGTCCATAGAAAAGTGATATATAAATCTAATCCATTATTATTTTTAACACAATAATAATAATAATAATAATAATAATAATTAATAGATTATTTTTGGTGTAGAATCTTATATGAGTGAATGTTTGGACATTCACATATATAATAATAATAATAATAATAATGATGATGATGATGATGATGATGATAATAATAATAATAACGATAATAATAATAAATAGATGCTTTTTTGATGATGATGATAAATAATTTTTTGGTGTATAGTCTTATATGTGTGAATATTTGGACATTCACACAATAATAATGATAATATTAATAATAATAATAATAATGATAGATTATTTTTTGGTGTAGAATCTTATAATAATAATAATAATAATAAATAGATGCTTTTTTGATGATGATGATAAATAGTTTTTTTGGTGTATAGTCTTATATGTGTTGATATTTGGACAGTCACACAATAATGATGATAATATTAATAATAATAATAATAATAAATGATTTTTTTGGTGTAGAATCTTATATATGTGAATGTTGGACATTCACACAATGATAATGATGATAATATTATTGATAATAATACTACTAATAATAACACTAACAATAATAGTAATAATAATAATAATAATAATAGTATTAATAACAATAATAATAATAATAATAAGGGACAAGCGGTAGAAAAAGGATGGATTTTTTGGTGAAGAATCTTATATGTGTAGGACATTCACACAAATATAATAATAATACATGATTTTTTGGTGTATAATCTTATATTTGTGAATGTAGGACATTCACACAATAATAATAATAATAATAATAATAATACAAATAATACAAATAATATAATAATAATATTAATAATAATATTAATAATAAATAAAAACATTTTTGGTGTAGAATCTTATATGTGTAATTGTTGGACATTCACACACTAATGATAATAATAATAATAATAATAATATTAATAATACATACAGTATATGATTTTTTGGTGTAGAATTATTATTGTGTGAATGTCCAACATTCACACAATAATAATTATAATAATAATACATGATTTTTTTGGTGTAGAATCTTATATAATGATAATAATACCTGGGATTTATATAGCGCTTTTCTAAGTACCCAAAGTCGCTTTACATGTTAAAAACCTATCATTCATTCACACCTGGTGGTGGTAAGCTACTTTCGTAGCCACAGCTGCCCTGGGGTAGACTAACGGAAGCGTGGCTGCTAATTTGCGCCTACGGCCCCTCCGACCACCATATGTGTGAATGTTGGACATTCACACAATAATAATAATGATAATAATAATAATAACAATAATATTAATAATAAATAAATGATTTTTTTGGTGTAGAATCTTATATATGTCAATGTTGGACATTCACACACTAATGATAATAATAATAAAAATAACAATAATAACAATAATCTCAATAAAATATGATTTTTTGGTGTAGAATTATTATTGTGTGAATGTCCAACATTCACACAATAATAATTATAATAATAATACATATTTTTTTGGTGTAGAATCTTATATGTGTGAATGTTGGACATTCACACAATATTAATAATAATAATATGATAATACATTATTTTTTTTGTGTAGAATCTTATATGTGTGAATGTTGGACATTCACATAATAATAATAATAATAATAATAATAACACTAATATTAGTAATAAATAGATAATTTTTTAGTGTTGAATCTTACATGTGTGAATGTTGGACATTCACATAATAATATTAATGATAATAATAATAACACTAATATTAGTAATAAATAGATAATTTTTTAGTGTTGAATCTTATTTGTGTGAATGTTGGACATTCACACAATAACAATAAAAATAATAATAATAATAATAACACTAATATTAGAGGTATGCAACTTGGTTATTTTGTTTTCATGAGATAGGCTCCATCACCCCACGCCGCCCCAAAAGGGACAAGCGGTAGAAAATGGATGGATGGATTGAGAATAAAATGTAATGTTAGAATGATTTGGAGCTTTTTCACTTTTAGTGGGCAGAACAGAGACTTGGTAGTCCAGTCAGTGTGCTTGTTTGTAGACGTGACTCCACTTTCCCACGGGACTTAAAAACACATTTCAAACTCACCAGAGTCCTCAAAAATCATCTCGTGTTGTGACACACAAATGTTTTGAAGACACTTAAACGTGCACAGCTTTTGTCCTGGATGTCATTTGCAACCTCTTTCTTCTCTGTGGCTCATGGAAACAAACCCACGTCATGTGTGTGACCACACAACATTTGTGTGTGTGTGTGTGTGTGTGTGTGTGTGTGTGTGTGTGTGTGTGTGTGTGTGTGTGTGTGTGTGTGTGTGTGTTCTCGTATTTCTACCCTTCTTGAGACATGAAGAAGGAAAAGTATCTTCCATATGAGGAGGTGTGAACAAGTGATGACATAAATCATGGTCCCAATAACATTGCATCTAATAGAGAATGTCTCATTAGCACCCCTGCTGGTGACATCTATCAAAATGAGGGTGGTCCCAAAAAGGAGGGATTTTTCAAATTGACTGTGTGTCGCTTTTAAAAGTGCTCCCCCTCTGGTCAACCTATGAAATAACAAGTGTGTGTAAGAAATTGAAATGCGCCCCCTTTGGCCACAATTAATTCAAACAAATAAATACATATGCATATAGAGACATACTGTAATAACTTGAAGTAAATAATGAAGATTAAAAACCAATTACAAACAATAAATTAAAAGCAGTCTTTTTTTCTCACAATGTGTCAACTTTTTTTCTTGTAAAATTGGGAACAATTTCTCATATTCTTTCTGTTTCTGTAATATTGCAATATTTTCTCATAAAATTATTACTTTTTAATGCAAAATGGTGACATTTGTGATTTACAATTCTGACTTTTATCACAATATTGCCAATGTTTTTGTTGTTCTTGTAAAAGAGTGACATTTTTGGAGTATAATGATGACTTTTGTCATGATTTTGCCAAGTAAAATTCCAAATATTATTATAATATTGCCAATATTTTAAAGTTTTTTTTTATAAAATTGTGTTTTTTGTCGAGTAAAATGACGATTCTTTACATAAAATTGCCATCATTTTAAGCTTTTCTTGTAAAATTACGACTGTTATTGAGTAAAATTCCAACTTTGATCATGATATCGCACAAATGTTCAGTTTTTCTTGTAACATTTTGACTTGCGTTGAGTAAAATGATGACTTGTATTATAATACTGCCAAAATTTTAAGTTTTTCTTGTGAAATTTCAACTCATTTTTCACAACAAGCTTTTTTTATATTTGCATAGTATGTATATATTATTAATGTTGTAAATAAACATCTTTATATATCTAGAACGGGTGATCATAAAATAAATACAACATGTATATAGAGACATACTGTAATAACTTGAAGTAAATAATGAAGATTAAAAAACAATTACAAACAAAAAATTCAACAAAAAAATAAATAAATAATTAAAAGCAGTCTTTTTTCTCACAATGTGTTGACTTTTTTCTTTTAAAATTGGGAACAATTTCTCATATTCTTTCTGTTTCTGTAATATTGCAATATTTTCTCAAAGAATGATTACTTTTTTAATGTAAAATGATTACTTTTTAATGCAAAATGGAGACATTTGTCATATAAAATTCTGACTTTTATCACAACATTGCCAATGTTTTTGTTGTTTTTGTAAAATAGTGACATTTCTTGAGTAAAATTATGACTTTTGTCATGATTTTGCCAAGTAAAATTCCCATTATTGTTATAATATTGCCAACATTTTTAAGTTTTCTTATAAAATTGTTGCTTTTGTCGAGTACAATTACGACTTTTCATAAATGTGCCATACTTTTAGGCTTTTCTTGTAAAATTGCGACTGATGAGTAAAAATTTCAACTTTATCATAACATTGCACAAATATTCAGTTTTTCTTGTAACATTTTGACTTGCGTTGAGTAAAATGGCTACTTTTATTATAATACTGCCAAAATTTTAAGTTTTTCTTGTGAAATTTCAACTCATTTTTCACAACAAGCTTTTTTTATATTTGCATAGTATGTATATATTATTAATGTTGTAAATTAGATTAGATTACAAACCAATTACAAACAAAAAATTCAACAAAAAAATAAATACATAATTAAAAGCAGTCTTTTTTCTCACAATGTGTTGACTTTTTTTCTTATAAAATTGGGAACAATTTAAGTTAAAGTTAAAGTACCAATGATTGTCCCACACACACTAGGTGTGGTGAAATTTGTCCTCTGCATTTGACCCATCCCCTTGGGGAGCAGTGGGCAGCAGTTTCTCATATTCTTTCTGTTTCTGTAATATTACAATATTTTCTCGTAAAATTATTACTTTTTTTATGTAAAATGATTGCTTTTTAATGTAAAATGGAGACATTTGTCATATACAATTCTGAATTTTATCACGATACCGCCAATGTTTTTGCTGTTCTTGTAAAATAGTGAAGTTTTTTGAGTAAAATTACTTTTGTCATGATTTTGTCAAGTACAATTCCGAATATTATTATAATATTGCCAACATTTTTAAGTTTTCTTATAAAATTGTGGCTTTTGTCGAGTAAAATTACGACTCTTTTCATAAGTTGCCATAATTTTAAGCTTTTCCTGTAAAATTACGACTGTTATTGAGTAAAATTCCAACTTTTATCATAGTATCGCACAAATGTTCAGTTTTTCTTGTAACATTTTGACTTGCGTTGAGTAAAATGACGACTTTTAAATATGTATATAGAGACATACTGTAATAACTTGAAGTAAATAATGAACATTAAAAACCAATTACAAACAAAAAATTCCCCCTTCCAAAAATAAATAATTAAAAGCAGTCTTTTTTCTCACAATATTCTTATAAAATTGGGAACAATTTCTCCTATTCTTGCTGTTTCTGTAATATTGCAATATATGCTCGTAAAATGATTACTTTTTTATTTAAAATGATTACTTTTTAATGCAAAAAGCTGACTTTTATCACAATATTACCAATTTTTTTGTTGTTCTTGTAAAATACTGACATTTTTTAGTAAAATTATGACTTTTGTCATGATTTTGCCAAGTAAAATTTTGAATATTATTATAATATTGCCAACATTTTTAAGTTTTCTTATAAAATTGTGGCTTTTGTTGAGTAAAATTACGACTGTTTTCATTAAATTGCCATCATTTTAAGCTTTTCTTGTAAAATTGCGACTGTTATTGAGTGAAATTCCAACATTTATCACAATATTGCACAAATGTTCAGTTTTTCTTGTAACATTTTGACTTGCGTTGAGTAAAATGATGACTTTTATTATAATACTGCCAAAATTCTAAGTTTTTCTTGTGAAAACGTGACCTTTTTCTCGTAAAATTCCAACTCATTTTTCACAATAAGCTTTTTTTTATATTTGCATAGCATGTATATATAATTAATGTGGTAAATACACATTTTTATATATCTAGAAAGGGTGGTCCTAAAGAGGGAGGCATTTTTCGGAGGTCTCAAGAAGGTAAAGGAAATCCTGCAGAGGAGGAGAGAGTTTATTATCAAGTCGACTTCTGCTTCAATCCAGACTCCCCAAATTCAATTTCATGATCCAACGAGCACTGAGAGTGTCACTTTTGAGGCGGGGAGAGGAAAAATACCTTCATCTGTTTTTTTCTCTAAAACATTGCTGAGCCCAATGCTTAGCACCGTCAATTCCAGACTTTAAGTCGCTGCATTTTTTTTTTCCTACACTTTGAACCCCGCAGCTTAGAAAACGGTGCAGATAATGTATGGACTTTTCTTTGCAAATAGTTAAAAGAACAACAAAACAAAAACAAGCAGAGTCACTGAACATGTGTGTTATTGTTTGTGCTTTGACGCCATCTTCTGGACAAGTTTGCTCACTGCAGGCGCTGCTGTGAGCAGTATATATATATATATATATATATATATATATATATATATATATATATATATATATATATATATATATATATATATATATATATATATATATGTATAAATATATGTATATATATATATATATATATATATATATATATATATATATATATATATATTGTTCTCAACCTTTCAGGGTTTATGACTTCATGCCAAGGCAGTTTATCCATTAAAATGTGAGAAAAAATAAAATAAAATAAATATATATATATACATATATATACACATACATACATACATATATATATATATATATATATATATATATATATATATATATATATATATATATATATATATATATATATATATATATATATATATATATATATATATATATATATATATATAAATGAATAAATAAATAAATATATGTATATATATATATATATATATATATATATATATATATATATATAAATGAATAAATAAATAAATATATATATATATATATATATATATATATATATATATATATATATATATATATATATATATATATATATATATATATATATATATATATATATATATATGTATATATATATATATACATATATGTATATATATATTTATATATATATATATATATACATACATATATTTATTTATTTATTCATTTATATATATATATATATATATATATATATATATATATATATATATATATATATATATATATATATATATACATATACGTATATATATATATATATATATATATATATATATATATATATATATATATATATATATATATATATATGTATATATATACATATATTTATTTATTTATTAATTTATATATATATATATATATATATATATATATATATATATATATATATATATATATATATATATATATATATATATATATATATATATATGTATGTATGTGTATATATATGTATATATATATATATTTATTTTATTTTATTTTTTCTCACATTTTAATGGATAAACTGCCTTGGCATGAAGTCATAAACCCTGAAAGGTTGAGAACAAGGTCGACTGATGTATACATGTGACCTCTGACTTCCGCTTTCCTCGGAAATGTCCTACAATAATTCCTCAAGCTCGAAGGAAAATCGGTCAGAAAGAATCGCGACCTCTGGAGCTCCGAGGCGAATCCTCAAAGGACGCGGCGAGCCGAGTCCAAAATCCCGTGTAGTCCCGGAGCTTTGTGGGGTTGAAGTGGGCTTTGACACACGGTGCTGAAGCCAGCGGTTCCAGGTGAGCGAGCAACATCCTGACAACAAAAGAGCGTCAACATGCTAACAACCATGTCTGGGAGATGCCCCCTTCTATTGTCAGGATTAAACACCACTGACTTGTTTTGGATCAAAACACACGTCTGCTATATAAAGAAGACCACGGGTCAAATATTGCTGAGCGTAACCCCTCTGTGGAGGCTAACCACATTCTCCGGCCGTCAACAGATATGAAAGTGTTGCCCCCTGTAGTATGAGAAAATGACAGGTTGACCTTTGTCCACTCCATCCCTAGAACATCCCTAGAACTGGGCGGCAGACCGTAAAATGTGGTGTACAATTGTGTCGCTAGAAAGAGAATATAAGACGGATGGGTTTTGTATTGTGTTGTAAGTTTCTATGTCGGACATGTTTAAAATGAGAGAAAAACTGGGCTCTGTACCGAGGATGTCGTTGTGGCTTGTACAGCCCTTTGAGACACTTGTGATTTAGGGCTATATAAATAAACATTGATTGATTGATTGATTGATTGATTGATAGGTGCAATGTTGTTTTGCTTCCGTGATAATGTGTCAAACGCTGCGTTCCGTTCTTACGCAGATGCCAAGGTCACATATTGTTCGTCCCCTGCTGTGAGCTCCCGCTGCCTGCTTTTGATGTTGTTCAGTGCCATCTGACTCAGCTGAGACTAATACTAAATGCGGAGAAATCTAAGGTGGTGTTATTTCCAAACGACTGCCAAAAATATCAACCGCTCTTAAAAGCCTACTGAAAGCCACTACTACCGACCACGCAGTCTGATAGTTTGCATATCAATGATGAAATCTTAACATTGCAACACATGCCAATACGGACGGGTTAACTTATAAAGTGCAATTTTAAATTTCCTGCTAAACTTCCGGTTGAAAACGTCTATGTATGATGACGTATGCGCATGACGTCAATAGTTAAACGGAAGTATTTGGACACCATTGTATCCAATACAAAAAGCTCTGTTTTCATCTCAAAACTCCACAGTATTCTGGACATCTGTGTTGGTGAATCTTTTGCAATTTGTTTAATGAACAATGGAGACTGCAAAGAAGAAAGCTGTAGGTGGGATCGGTGTATTAGCGGCTGGCTGCAGCAACACAACCAGGAGGACTTTGACTTGGATAGCAGACGCGCTAGCCGCCGACCGCATCGATGATCGGGTGAAGTACTTCGTCGCTCCGTCGATCGCTGGAACGCAGGTGAGCATGGGTGTTGATGAGCAGGTGAGGGCTGGCGTAGGTGGATAGCTAATGTTTTTAGCATAGCTCTGTGAGGTCCCGTAGCTAAGTTAGCTTCAATGGCGTCGTTAGCAACAGCATTGTTAAGCTTCGCCAGGCGGTACAGCATTAACCGTGTGGTTACAGGTCCATGGTTTAATAGTATTGTTGATTTTCTGTCTATCCTTCCAGTCAGGGGTTTATTTCTTTTGTTTCTATCTGCAGTTAAGCCCGATGCTATCACGTTAGCTCCGTAGCTAAAGTTCCATGTATTGTCAAGGAGATAAAAGTCACTGTGAATGTCCATTTGGCGTTCTCGACTCTCATTTTCAAGAGGATATAGTATCGGAGGTGGTTTAAAATACAAATCCGTGATCCACAATAGAAAAAGGAGAAAGTGTGGAATCCAATGAGCCAGCTTGTACCTAAGTTACGGTCAGAGCGAAAAAAGATACGTCCTGCACTGCACTCTAGTCCTTCACTCTCACGTTCCTCATCCACAAATCTTTCATCCTCGCTCAAATTAATGGGGTAATTGTTGCTTTCTCGGTCCGAATCGCTCTCGCTGCTGGCGGGAATGATTGTAAACAATGTGCAGATGTGAGGCGTTCCACAACATGTGACATCACGCTACTTCCGGTACAGGCAAGGCTTTTTTTTTATCAGCGACCAAAAGTGGCGAACTTTATCGTCGATGTTCTCTACTAAATCCTTTCAGCAAAAATATGGCAATATCGCGAAATTATCAAGTACGACACATAGAATGGATCTGCTATCCCCGTTTAAATAAGAAAATCTCATTTCAGTAGGCCTTTAAGGTTCAACTTGAAATGGACATTTAAGTACTGGGGGATTGCCATTGATGAGAACTTGTCTTTTGAATCTCGCATTGAAAAACTTGAGGCTGAACTTAAAATTAAATGGTTTTTTTTTTAATTCTCTAGAAACAAGTCCTGTTTGTCCTTACACTTTTATGCCTTTGCTAGATTACGGAGGGTTGCTTTTTATGAAAGCACCCGAAAAAACTGGATAGTGTTTACCACTGTGTCTTAGGTTTTATTACTGCTTGTGGCAACCTTGTCCACCATTGCACTTTATATGCAGCAACTGTTCGTCTTTATTAGGTTTTCTCGATGGATGGTTTTTAGTTATGAATCACTTCTTGGTCTAGTTCCCCCGTATTTATGTTCTCTTATGTGTAGAGACTCCAGTCCCTACAATTTAAGGTCACATGAAATCCTTGGTGTATTGTTTGGTAAAAAAAAAAAAAAAAATCTTCAGATTTGTTGCTCCATGGTCATGGAAAGAAATTCTAAAAGATCTGAGGCTACCTGAACTCATCACTTAAGGGGAATTTTTAGGCAATTTTAATAGATCGAGAAGATGTTTGTATTGGGCACTGTACTCGTTTTTAAATGGTTTTAATTGAATCGTTTGCCAGATCATTCTTATAAAAGAGATTTTAATCTCAGAGTTAGTTTTTTTTTACTTGGTTAAAGAAATTGCAATTAATTGATTGTGATCCCAGTCTTACAACCACGGTACATCCATCCGGCCATCTAGTTTCTACACCACCTGTCCCCAGTAGGGTCACGAATCGGGGTACACCCTAACCCACCCTCGATTTCTGAGAATTGGGATGAATAAGAATCACAAATATGATTTTTTTTTTTGCACCCGAACTACAAAACCCAAAACCAGTGGTAAATAAATGGTAAATAAAAACAGAATATAATGATTTGCAAATCTATTTCAATTTATATTCAATTGAATAGACTGCAAAGACAATATATTTAATGTTCACACTGGTAAACTTTATTTTTTGCAAATGTTAGCTCATTTGGAATTTGATGGCTGCAACATGTTTCAAAAAAGCTGGCACAAGTGGCAAAAAAGACTGAGAAAGTTGAGGAATGCTCGTCAAACACTTATTTGGAACATCCCACAGGTGAACAGGCTGATTGGGAATAGGTGGGTGCCATGATTGGGTATAAAAGCAGCTTCCGTGAAATGCTCAGTCGTTCACAAACAAGGACGGGGCGAGGGTCACCACTTTGTCAATACATGCGTGAGCAAATTGTTCAAGAACAACATTTCTCAACCAGCTATTGCAAGGAATTTAGGGGTTTCACCATCTACGGTCCGTAATATCATCAAAAGGTTAAGAAAATCTGGAGAAATCACTGCACGTAAGCCAGTGGTTCTCAAACTTTTTTTGTCATCCCCCACTTTGGACAAGGGGGAGTTTTCAAGCCCCACCTGCCCCCATCGCCCCAACAGAACGCTAATGCCAAGCTTAACATTTTCAAATTGATTGAACATCAAGTAACATCAAGTTGTATACATTCAAACTCAATAACATAAAATAACATCAAGTTCAATAATAAATAAAATAACTGTGCAACTGTGGTATAACTTGCATCAAGTTCAATATCAAATAAAATAACTTGATCAAGTTCAATAATAAATAAAACAAAAGTGTTATAACTTGCATCAAGTTCAATAATAAATCAAAAAAAGTGTTACAACTTGCATCAAGTTCAATAATAAATCAAATAAAAGTGTTATAACTTGCATCAAGTTCAATAATAAATCAAATAAATGTGTTATAACTTGCATCAAGTTCAATAATAAATCAAATAAAAGTGTTATAACTTGCATCAAGTTCAATAATAAATCAAATAAAAGTGTTATAACTTGCATCAAGTTCAATAATAAATCAAATAAAAGTGTTATAACTTGCATCAAGTTCAATAATAAATCAAATAAAAGTGTTATAACTTGCATCAAGTTCAATAATAAATCAAATAAAAGTGTTATAACTTGCATCAAGTTCAATAATAAATCCAATAACTTGCATCAAGTTCAATAATAAAGAAAAATAAAAGTGCCACTTTGCAATCTTTGCAAAAAAAAAGGAGGAGCTATGCATTTGGCAAGACAGGGCAAGTGAACATGAGTTTTACAGTACTCCAGCATTAGTGGCTGCAATGAGCCTGTTTTGCACTGCACAGCTGTTCAAATCAGGGTTGCAGGCTTGACACTGCCACTGTTAAAACCTCATTGAGTTTGGGGCTGAGCTGCCTTGACGCGAGTGCTTCCCGGTGAATGACACAGTGTGTCCAATGCGCATTTGGCGCAACCCTCTTTATTAGAGCTTGCAGCCCGTTTCTTGACTTTGCCATGGTCTGTGCGCCATCAGAGCAAAAGCCCACACAGTTTTCCCATTTAAGGTCGTGTTCTTTGAGGAAACTGTCCATTTATTGAACAGCTCATCGGCATTGGCTCTATTTTTTATGTATTTGCAAAACAGCAAATCCTCGCACAGTGACTCGCCATTCACAAAGCTTCCGCTTAGCCCCGCCCCCATTAGTTACTGTTGCTATGTCTGTCAAACTTTCGCTCCTACCTAGAAATTTAAAGCCTACAGGAAAAATAAGTAATTTACATTTATTTATATAGCGGATTTCACAGACAGAATCACAAAGCGATTTACAGTGTGTATAGAAAATGAAAGCATAGTAAAAAAAAATATCTAAGAATATAATTGAAAAAAAACAAACAATTAAAGTGAAATTTCCTCCCGTTCCTCGCGCCCCACCTGTCATGTCTCTATTCCCCACCAGTGGGGCGCGCCCCACACTTTGAGAAACGCTGACGTAAGCCATGATATTGCGGACTTTCGATCCCTCAGGCGGTACTGCATCAAAAAGAGACATCAGTGTGTAAAGGATATCACCACATGGGCTCAGGAACACTTCAGTAAACCACTGTCAGTAACTACAGTTGGTCGCTACATCTGTAAGTGCAAGTTAAAACTCTACTATGCAAAGCCAAAGCCATTTATCAACAACACCCATTAACGCCGCCGGCTTCGCTGGGCCCGAGCTCATCTAAGATGGACTGATGCAAAGTGGAAAAGTGTTCTCTGGTCTGACGAGTCCACATTTCAAATTGTTTTTTGGAAACCGTGGACGTCGTGTTCTCCGAAACAAAGAGGAAAAGAACCATCCGGATTGTTCTCGGCGCAAAGTGTAAAAGCCAGCATGTGTGATGGTATGGGGGTGTATTATTGCCCAAGACATGGGTAACTTACACATCTGTGAAGGCACCATTAATGCTGAAAGGTACATACAGGTTTTGGAGCAACATATGTTGCCATCCAAGCAACGTTGTCATGGACGCCCCTGCTTATTTCAGCAAGACAATGCCAAGCCACCTTCGTAGTAAAATAGTGCGAGTACTAGACTGGCCTGCCTGTAGTGCAGACCTGTCTCCCATTGAAAATGTGTGGCGCAATATGAAGAATAAAATAGCACAACGGAGACCCCCGGACTGTTGAACAACTTAAGCTGTACATCAAGCAAGAATGGGAAAGAATTCCACCTGAAAAGAAATGACGTGTCTCAGTACGAACATGAAATATCTTGTCTACTCAATTGAATATAAGTTGAAAAGGATTTGCAAATCATTGTATTCTGTTTTTATTTACCATTTACACAACGTGACAACTTCACTGCTTTTGGTTTTGTATTCAGCAGTTCTTTGAACCTAAGAATACAATCAAGACTTTGGTCTTTAACCAAAATGTGTCATATTTTGTTCAGATGTTTGTCCATCCGACTTTTATGTTCTCCATTTGTCATTCTCTCTTCTTGCAAATCTTCATGTCATATATTTCATGGCCTCCATGACACCAAGTCCATAGGGGCGGGGATTGGGAACTGGATATAAACTTGTTCCTTTCTTTACTCATTAATTCTCCCTCCCACAGTGTTGCTTTTAAACTGTCATTTTTTGTTGTTTTCCTAATCGTCCTTTTAGTGTGTGAGTTAACAATGAGCTGGAAGAGGATCTTTTTAGCTCGTTAGTGATAATTAGCTGTTATGCTACATGCTCCCAAGCGAGTTGCACAAAGACGACAATAGCACTGTTTGTAGTTAAAGTTTCATTTTCACACCACTTATTTAGCCGCTCCAGGTGGATCATATTAGTACATTGTTTATTAATCTATTCCATAATTTAATTCCGCATATTTTAAAGGTTTTAAGTGTTGTACGTGCATACAAATGTTTTAAAGTAGCAGTACAATGGAAAAACAAGTTGACTTTACATCCTTAATTGTGTTTAATTGTATCCATTAAACCAGTGGTCCCCAACCTTTTTGTAGCTGGGGACCGTTCAACGCTTGAAAATTTGTCCCACGGACCGGGGGGGTGGGGGGATTTTTTTATATTTTTTTTCATAAAGAAATACAATCATGTGTGCTTATGGACTGTATCCCTGCAGACAGTATTGATCTATATTGATATATAATGTATATATTGTGTTTTTTATGTTGATTTAATTTTTATTTTTATTTTTTTATTTTTTTTTATTTTTATTTTTCATAAAGAAATACAATCATGTGTGCTTACGGACTGTATACCTGCAGACTGTATTGATCTATATTGATATATAATGTATATATTGTGTTTTTTATGTTGATTTAATTAAAAAAAAAAAATTTTAATTTTTAATTTTTTATTTTTATTTTTTTTCATAAAGAAATACAATCATGTGTGCTTACGGACTGTATCCCTGCAGGCTGTATTTATCTATATTGATATATAATGTATATATTGTGTTTTTTATGTTGATTTAATTTTTAAAATTTTTTTTAAATTTTATTTTTTTTATTTTTTATTTTTTTCATAAAGAAATACAATCATGTGTGCTTACGGACTGTATCCCTGCAGACTGTATTGATCTATATTGATATATAATGTATATATTGTGTTTTTTTATGTTGATTTAATTTAAAAAAAAAAAATATATATATATATATTTTTTTTTTAATTTTTTTTTTTTAAATTAAATTTCTTGCGCGGCCCGGTACCAATCGATCCGCGGACCGGCCCGGTGGTTGGGGACCACTGCATTAAACCATGTCCGATCGTATTTACAATCCGCAAAGTATGTGAAAATACGGAGATTGACATCACAGAACTAACACTTCTGCACTTTGACCATATTTTTAGGTCAGTCATACCGAAAATACGCAAACATAGAAAGATGTGGTGTTTATTATTCACAATCTTTATGTAAGACAAGAGCAAAAATGCTTTTTTTTGCATTCTAAATGGTAAATAAATATCTAACAATTGAGTGAACAGATGGGTCCTCTCATTATACTCTCTAAAAACATCCATAGAGCCCCAACAATACTCAATTTACCTGAAAACTAACTAAATATGAGTGATATTGTTATTACAAGCGCTAACGCAGACGGACTATTTTAAAGGCGCAAGTTTCATTTTCACACCAGTTAAGGACATGTTTTCGCCGATCCAGGTGGATCATATTAGTACATTGTTTAATAATCTATTCCGTAATTTAATTCCGCATATTTTAAAGGTTTTAAGTGTTGTACGTGCATACAAATGTTTTAAAGTAGCAGTACAATGGAAAAAGAAGTTGACTCTATATGCCTATTTGTGTTTGATTGTATCCATTAAACCAGTGGTTCTCAACCTTTTTTCAGTGTACACCCTGTGAAAATGTTTTTGATTCAAGTACCCCCTAATCAGAACAAAGTATTTTTGGTTGAAAAAAAGAGATAAAGAAGTAAAATACAGCACTATGTCATCAGTTTCTGATTTATTAAATTGTATAACAGTGCAAAATATTGCTCATTTGTAGTGGTCTTTCTTGAACTATTTGGGAAAAAAAAGATATGCAAATAACTAAAAGCTTGTTGAAAAATAAACAAGTGATTCAATTATAAATAAAGATTTCTACACATGGAAGTAATCATCAATTAGCAATACAATGGAAAAATAAGTTGACTCTGTATACCTATTTGTGTTTAATTGTATCCATTAAACCATATCTGATCGTATTTACAATCCGCAAAGTATGTGAAAATACGGAGATTGACATCACAGTAAGAAAACTTCTGTACTTTGACCATATTACTCGGTCAGTCATACCGGAAATAAGCAATCATAGAAAGAGATGTGGTGTTAATCATTCACAATCCTTATGTAAGACAAGAACAAATATGCTTATTTTTTACATTCTAAATGGTAAATAAATATCTAACAACTGGGTCAACAGATGGGTCCTCTCATTATACTCTCTAAAAACATCCACAAAGCCCCAACAATACTCCATTTACCTGAAAATTAACCAAATATGAGTGATATTGTTATTACAAGCGCTAACGCAGACGGACTATTTTAGTGCTGTATTGATAGCAGTGAGCTAATGCTAGTTTATGCTCTGTTGTTGACACACTTTAAGTGTCAGAATAATTGTATCTAAGTTACCACAAAACGCTGTGTTTCAATGAGTTCCCAGCGAGAAGACAAAAGCTGTCTTTGATCCTACCAAGAAGGCTTGTAAAACTCCACTGTGTAGAATGGGAAGCAACATGAAGGTGTTCTGTTTCTTTGATGTATGGTAATCCACAGAAAGAGAATAGCGATGGCTATTTACGACCCCCGTCCCTTAGAAACAGCTGTTGCCATGTAATCAGGGAAAGTCCAAATAAAAGAGGAGGCGTACAATCTTTCATCAGAGCGTGGTGGCACTGTACAAGGGTACAGGTGTACGCGTTTCTCCTCATTGAGACAAATGTAATTCTGTCTCTGTTTAATTCCTTGCTTCTTGTCTTGTTTAATAGATGTCATCAGTGTTTGAACCTGACAATAAGTTGACTTCTGCTTGGTCTCAAACTTGCTAAAAGTACATTCCAGATTATAATTCATGCATCTCTTCACCTGCTAGTACACAAATGTGGAAGTTTCATTTTCACACCAGTTAAGGACGCCTTTTTGGCCGCTCCAGGTCAGTTCAGTTGTGCGGATTTCAAGAAGGACAGAAAATAACACAACTTCATTTCCTGGCGGATAATCGTTTTTTCCGCTGGCCGGTGCTCTGTTGACGTTCTCACGGCCGTCCGCCACACAGCGGATTGAAGGACGGCCACAGAACGGAGGAGGGAGAAGCCGCAGATAACGACCGGACGGCGTCCGTCCTTGGAAGCCGAGGAGGAAGCGGGACGGACTCAGACCTTACTCCCAGGACCAGTCCGGAGAAAAGTGTCAACATTTTAGTTTTGTTCGTGCGCTGCTAAGTTTGTTTGAGGGGAAAGAGTGAAGTGTGCCATTAAAAGACCAGTGAAGTTGTCACGTTGTGTAAATGGTAAATAAAAACAGAATACAATGATCCTTTTCAACTTATATTCAATTGAATAGACTGCAAAGACGAGATATTTAATGTTCACACTGAGAAACTTCTTTTTTTTTGTGTAAATAATCATGAACTTAGAATTTAATGGCAGCAACACATTGGCAAAAAGTTGTCACAGGGGCATTTTTACCACTGTGTTACATGGCCTTTCCTTTTAACAACACTCAGTAAAGGTTTGGGAACTGAGGAGACACATTTTTGAAGCTTCATAATGCGCCACACATTTTCAATGGGAGACAGGTCTGGACTACAGGCAGGCCAGTTTAGTACCGGCACTCTTTTACTATGAAGCCACGTTGTTGTAACACGTGGCTTGGCATTGTCTTGCTGAAATAAGCAGGGGCGTCCATGGTAACGTTGCTTGGATGGCAACGTATGTTGCTCCAAAACCTGTATGTACCTTTCAGCATTAATGGTGCCTTCACAGATGTGTAAGTTACCCATGTCTTGGGCACTAATACACCCCCATACCATCACAGATGATGGCTTTTCATGTTTGCACCTAGAACAATCTGGATTGTTTTTTTCCTCTTTGTTCTGGAGGACACGACGTCCACAGTTTCCAAAAACAATTTGACAATGTGGACTCGTCAGACCACAGAACACTTTTCCACTTTGCATCAGTCCATCTTAGATGAGCTCGGGCCCAGCAAAGCCGGCGGCGTTTCTGGGTGTTGTTGATAAATGGCTTTCGCTTTGCACAGTAGAGTTTTAACTTGCACTTACAGATGTAGCGACCGACTGCAGTTACCGACGGTGGTTTTCTGAAGTGTTCCTGAGTCGATGTGGTGATATCCTTTACACACTGATGTCGCTTTTTGATGCAATACTGCCTGAGGGATCGAAAGTCTGTAATATCATGGCTTACGTGCAGTGATTTGTCCAGATTCTCTGAACCTTTTGATGATATTACGGAGCGTAGATGGTGAAATCCCTAAATTCCTTGCAATAGCTGGTTGAGAAATGTTGTTCTTGAACAATTTGCTCAGGCATTTGTTGACAAAGTGGTGACCCCTCGCCCCCGTCCTTTTTCATGGAAGCTGCTTTTATACCCAATCATGGCACCCACCTGTTCCCAATCAGCCTGTTCACCTGTGGGATGTTCCAAATAAGTGTTTGATGAGCATTCCTCCACTTTCTCAGTCTTTTTTGTCACTCGTGCCAGCTTTTTTTGTAACATGTTGCAGCCATCCAATTCCAATTGAGCTAATATTTGCAAACAAATAACAAAAGTTTTCCAGTTGGAATGTTAAATATCTTGTCTTTGAAGTCTATTCAATTGATTATATGTTGAAAAGGATTTGCAAATCATTGTATTCGGTTTTTATTTACCATTTACACAACGTGACAACTTCACTGCTTTGGGGTTTTGTAGATTATAGAAGTAGGTTGTAGAGTGGAGAACTTACTTCCATAGTGAGTGAAAGATGAAATAAATACTCCGAGGTCACTCACTTCCCTGAACGCTTTTGGACTTTAACCACACGACTTCTCTGAAATGAGGCCGCGCACTCATTATTCTGAAAGCAATTGAAAAGAATCACATTGGACGGCCGGCCAAGTTTTTTTTCCCTCTCAAGACAAGTTTCTGTTCAACACCCCGCAGAAGTAATGACAGCGACTATGACAAAGTGTCGCGCTGAAATGCATCAAACTAACCTTTGGTTGCCAGTGACAAATAGTTCCGCTTTACAGTCATATGGTTTTACTTCTGGCTGTCTTGTACTTTTGGTCGCCGCGAGTTGTCTTCAACTTTTCCTATGTGTGTGTGTGTGTGTGTGTGTGTGTGTGTGTGTGTTCTACCCTTCTTGAGACATCAACAAGGAAAAGTACCTTCCATATGAGGAGGTGTGAACAAGTTAGGACCAAAATCATGGTCCCAATACGGAAAACCATTGCATCTAATAGAGAGCCAAATACTGGAGTCCGTGAACATTGCTCCAAAGTCAGGATTATTTTGTTGATTTAATGTGGATATAAAAGTAAACATTGACAGGTGCAAAGGCAGCAATATATGATAAAACAAGACGGCAGCTAAAGAACGACTTCCCTATTCATCCCCGAGAAAAAAAAAACGCCAGGTGAACATCTGATTTTACGACTTCCGGCGCTGACGTAAGACAACCCGCGTCCCGTATGTGACCATAGGCCACTAAGACTATAGTGGCCGTTAACAGTTAGCTTCTACAGCCGGGTTGCCCAAAGTGCGGCACAGGGGCCATCTGTGGTCCGTGACTCCTTTGTCATCGGCCTCAAGCACATTACAAACAACTAAAAATAGAGATCTCATTTACACCCCTGGTGGTGAAATCTATCAATATTAGGGTGGTCCCAAAAAGGAGGGATTTTTCAGATTGACTGTGTCGGTTTTAAAAGTGCTCCCCCTCTGGTCAACATATGAAATAACGAGTGTGTGTAAGAAATTGAAATGCGCCCCCTTTGGCCACTATGATAAAACAATTAAAATAAACATGTATATGGAGACATACTGTAATAACATCAAGTACATAATGAAGATTAAAAACCAATTACATTTATTTTAATGTTGTAAATACAAATCTGTATATATCTAGAAAGGGTGTTCCAAAGAGGTAGGCATTATTCGGAGGTCTCAAGAAGGTAAGAAATACAATAATGTATTTGTATAATGTAATGAAAATAATCTATTTATCAATTGCTCGTTAATTTTTCAAAATAAAAGCTACATTTAAAAAACAAAGTAACTCGTTTTTTTTTTTTTTTCCAGTATTTGTTACTAGACCAAAAGTGATTTTTTTTTTATTTTATTTTTTTCGATTTTTCCACAATCGGAAACTGGGCACAACAACATGATTTCATACACCGAGTTTAGCCGGAAGTAACATTTTACGCAGTCTGTGTATGTTTTGTGATCGAATTTTCGTTTTATGAATGAAAATTGAAAAACGAAAAAAACGACTAGCTTGTGTTAATCGAAAATTGGGGGGGGAAATAAAATGTTCTTTCCATTGGGTCTGGAAACCGATATTTAAAAAAAGAAAATTTAGCTTTGATTTTATTTGGAAAAACTCATGAATAAATGATAAAGCAATTGTACTGTGCTTGCATTTCCCAACAAAGAAAAAAACCCTCAGAACGTCTAAAAATTTACCTGTTTTGGGGGGTAAGAGATTATGCAAGCAACATTTAGCTAGTCAAGGTTTATTTATTTCAAAGCACAATTTGAAACACAACCACTGCTGCCCCAAAGTGCTGCACAAATTAAAACAGTGAGTACAGACAAGGCTTTAAATACAAATTAACAATGAATATGAAAAGTAAGCAGTAGAAATCCAATAAAAACCCATTGATAATCCTTTTTAATGGATAATCCTTCACAAAAATAATAATTATCCGGTCAAAATTGGTAATCTGCTCACAGATTAGCTTTGACTTTGTTGGCTAATTGGGCATAGGAGCTTGGCTAATTTATGCCGTTTTGTATTCTTGTTTATGCACTTTTAGGAGGAAAAGTCTATTTTTGATCCCACCTACACTGCAAAAAGTCAGTGTTCTAAAACAAGAAAAAACAAAAACAAAAATTAGGGGTATTTTATTTGAACTCAGCAAAATAATCTGCCAATAGAACAAGAAAATTTGGCTTGTCAAGACTTTCTAAAACAAGTAAAAATTAAAGCTGCAAGCAGCAATGGACGGGACCGACTTTGAAGGCTCATAAAATCCAAACCAGAGCAGTAATTAAAACTCTTTCATCAATTTGTAATCAGAAGGGTTCAATCTCTCTCCTGTGCTAATTTGAAGCCGACACGACAAACACGCTCAGAGGAGATCATGTTTGAAAAAAGGTGACTGTTTTTACACAACTTTTGTTTTGAAGGGGGAATTGCAAACTTCCTGTTGATTTTTGCTGGGGGTTGTCAGTATATGAAATATAGGTCTAAGTGAGACCTACATAGCGGTTTTTGTTTCATGTCTCTACGACATTCTACTGGGAGTTACAGGCAGTTTTGTCTGTGTTTTCTTCCTAGGGGGCGCTAGAGCGCAATTTTGAGTTTTGGATGTTGGTTTTTTGATTACATCGCAATTTTCGCCAGTCCTGATGTGTGTGTCCAATTTGGTGAGTTTTGAAGCATGTTAAAGGGGTCTAATTAAAACTCAAAGAGGCGGCGGTATAATAATAAAACGCTAGAAATTCAATAGGGTCCTCAGTCCCAAAGGGACTCGGTCCCTAATTAAAGCTGCAAGCAGCGATGGACGGGACCGACTTTGAGGGCTCATAAAATCCAAACTGGAGCAGTAATTAAAACTCTTTCATCAACTTTTAATCAGAAGGGTTCAATCTCTCTCCTGTGCTAGTTTGAAGCCGACACGACAAACGCGCTCAGAGGAGATAATGTTTGAAAAAAGGTGAAGGTTTTTACACAACTTTTGTTTTGAAGGGGGGATTGCAAACTTCCTGTTGATTTTTGCTGGGAGTTGTCAGTGTATGAAATATAGGTCTAAGTGAGACCTACATAGAGGTTTTTGTTTCATGTCTCTACGACATTCTACTGGGAGTTACAGGCAGTTTTGTCTGTGTTTTCTTCCTAGGGGGCGCTAGAGCGCAATTTTGAGTTTTGGGGTTTGGTTTTTTGATTAGATTGCAATTTTCGCCAGTCCTGATGTGTAATTTGGTGAGTTTTGAAGCATGTTAAGGGGGTCAAATTAAGAAATTATTACTTTAAAAAAGTAGTTTTACACTTGTGAGTATTAATGACACAGCTTTGCATCAGTTGATATTCTAGTTTCAAGCATGATTTACTCAATATCAATCAATCAATGTTTATCTATATAGCCCTAAATCACAAGTGTCTCAAAGGGCTGCTCAAGCCACAACGACATCCACGGTTCAGTGCCCACATAAGGGCAAGGACAAACTCACAACCCAGTGGGAAGTCGATGTAAATGACTATGCGAAACCTTGGAGAGGACCGCAGATGTGGGTGAATCTAACATAATAGTGTTAGAGTCCAGTCCATAATGGATCTAACATGGTATTGTGAAAGTCCAGTCCATAGCGGATCTAACATAATAGTGTTAGAGTCCAGTCCATAATGGATCTAACATGGTATTGTGAAAGTCCAGTCCATAGCGGATCTAACATAATAGTGTGAGAGTCCAGTCCATAGTGGATCTAACTTAATAGTGTGAGAGTTCAGTCCATAGTGGATCTAACATAATAGTGTGAGTGTCCAGTCCATAGTGGATCTAACATAATAGTGAGAGTCCAGTCCATAGTGGATCTAACACAATAGTGTGAGAGTCCAGTCCATAGTGGATTTAACATAATAGTGAGAGTCCAGTCCATAGTGGATCTAACACAATAGTGTGAGAGTCCAGTCCATAGTGGATCTAACATAATAGTTTGAGTCCAATCCATAGTGGATCTAACATAATAGTGGGAGAGTCCAGTCCATAGTGGATTTAGCTTAATAGTGTGAGTCCAGTCCATAGAGGATCTAACATAATAGTGTGAGAGTCCAGTCCATAGTGGATCTAACATAATAGTGTGAGAGTCCACTCTATAGTGGATCTAACATTATAGTGGGAGTCCAGTCCATAGTGGATCTAGCATAATAGTGTGAGAGTCCAGTCCATAGTGCATCTAACATAATAGTGTGAGAGTCCAGTCCATAGTGGATCTAGCATAATAGTGTGAGAGTCCAGTCCATAGTGGATCTAACATAATAGTGTGAGAGTCCACACTATAGTGGATCTAACATAATAGTGGGAGTCCAGTCCATAGTGGGTCTAGCATAATAGTGTGAGAATCCAGTCCATTGTTGATCTAACATAATAGTGAGAGTCCAGTCCATAGTGGATCTAACATAATAGTGTGAGAGTCCAGTCCATAGTGGATCTAACATCATGGTGGGAGTCCAGTCCATAGTGGATCTAGCATAATAGTGTGAGAGTCCAGTCCATAGTGGATCTAGCATAATAGTGTGAGAGTCCAGTCCATAGTGGATCTAACATAATAGTGTGAGAGTCCAGTCCATAGTGGATCTAACATAATAGTGTGAGAGTCCAGTCCATAGTGGATCTAGCATAATGGTGGGAGTCCAGTCCATAGTGGATCTAACATAATAGTGTGAGAGTCCAGTCCATAGTGGATCTAGCATAATAGTATGAGAGTCCAGTCTATAGTGGATCTAACATTATAGTGGGAGTCCAGTCCATAGTGGATCTAGCATAATAGTGTGAGAGTCCAGTCCATAGTGGATCTAACATAATAGTGTGAGAGTCCAGTCCATAGTGGATCTAGCATAATAGTGTGAGAGTCCAGTCCATAGTGGATCTAACATAATAGTGTGAGAGTCCACTCTATAGTGGATCTAACATAATAGTGGGAGTCCAGTCCATAGTGGATCTAGCATAATAGTGTGAGAGTCCAGTCCATAGTGGATCTAACATAATAGTGTGAGAGTCCAGTCCGTAGTGGATCTAACATAATAGTGTGAGAGTCCAGTCCATAGTGGATCTAACATCATGGTGGGAGTCCAGTCCATAGTGGATCTAGCATAATAGTGTGAGAGTCCAGTCCATAGTGGATCTAGCATAATAGTGTGAGAGTCCAGTCCATAGTGGATCTAGCATAATAGTGTGAGAGTCCAGTCCATAGTGGATTTAACATAATAGTGTGAGAGTCCAGTCCATAGTGGATCTAACATAATAGTGAGAGAGTCCAGTCCATTGTGGATCTAACATAATAGTGTGAGAGTCCAGTCCATAGTGGATCTAACATAATAGTGTGAGAGTCCAGTCCATAGTGGATCTAGCATAATAGTGTGAGAGTCCAGTCCATAGTGTATCTAACATAATAGTGTGAGAGTCCACTGTATAGTGGATCTAACATAATAGTGGGAGTCCAGTCCATAGTGGATCTAGCATAATAGCGTGAGAGTCCAGTCCATAGTGGATCTAACATAATAGTGTGAGAGTCCAGTCCATAGTTGATCTAACATAATAGTGAGAGTCCAGTCCATAGTGGATCTAACATAATAGTGTGAGAGTCCAGTCCATAGTGGATCTAACATAATAGTGTGAGAGTCCAGTCCATTGTGGATCTAAAATAATAGTGTGAGAGTCCAGTCCATTGTGGATCTAACATAATAGTGTGAGAGTCCAGTCCATAGTGGATCTAGCATAATAGTGTGAGAGTCCAGTCCATAGTAGATCTAGCATAATAGTGTGTGAGTCCAGTCCATAGTGGATCTAACATAATAGTGTGAGAGTCCAGTCCATAGTGGATCTAACATAACAGTGTGAGAGTCCAGTCCATAGTGGATCTAACATAATAGTGTGAGAGTCCAGTCCATAGTGGATCTAGCATAATAGTGTGAGAGTCCAGTCCATAGTGGATCTAACATAATAGTGTGAGAGTCCAGTCCATAGTGGATCTAACATAATAGTGTGAGAGTCCCGTCCATAGTAGATCTAACATAATAGTGTGATAGTCCAGTCCATAGTGTATCTAACATAATAGTGTGAGAGTCCAGTCCATATTGGATCTAACATAATAGTGTGAGAGTCCAGTCCATAGTGGATCTAGCATAATAGTGTGAGAGTCCAGTCCATAGTGTATCTAACATAATAGTGTGAGAGTCCACTCTATAGTAGATCTAACATTATAGTGGGAGTCCAGTCCATAGTGGATCTAGCATAATAGTGTGAGAGTCCAGTCCATAGTGGATCTAACATAATAGTGTGAGAGTCCAGTCCATAGTGGATCTAACATAATAGTGTGAGAGTCCACTCTATAGTGGATCTAACATAATAGTGGGAGTCCAGTCCATAGTGGATCTAGCATAATAGTGTGAGAGTCCAGTCCATAGTGGATCTAACATAATAGTGTGAGAGTCCAGTCCATAGTGGATCTAACATCATGGTGGGAGTCCAGTCCATAGTGGATCTAGCATAATAGTGTGAGAGTCCAGTCCATAGTGGATCTAGCATAATAGTGTGAGAGTCCAGTCCATAGTGGATCTAACATAATAGTGTGAGAGTCCAGTCCATAGTGGATCTAACATAATAGTGTAAGAGTCCAGTCCATAGTGGATCTAGCATAATAGTGTAAGAGTCCAGTCCATAGTGGATCTAGCATAATAGTGTGAGAGTCCAGTCCATAGTGTATCTAACATAATAGTGTGAGAGTCCACTGTATAGTGGATCTAACATAATAGTGGGAGTCCAGTCCATAGTGGATCTAGCATAATAGTGTGAGAGTCCAGTCCATAGTGGAAATAACATAATAGTGTGAGAGTCCAGTCCATAGTGGATCTAACATCATGGTGGGAGTCCAGTCCATAGTGGATCTAGCATAATATTGTGAGAGTCCAGTCCATAGTGGATCTAGCATAATAGTTTGAGAGTCCAGTCCATAGTGGATCTAGCATAATAGTGTGAGAGTCCAGTCCATAGTGGATCTAACATAATAGTGTGAGAGTCCAGTCCATAGTGGATCTAGCATAATAGTGAGAGAGTCCAGTCCATAGTGGATCTAACATAATAGTGTGAGAGTCCAGTCCATAGTGGATCTAACATAATAGTGTGAGAGTCCAGTCCATAGTGGATCTAGCATAATAGTGTGAGAGTCCAGTCCATAGTGTATCTAACATAATAGTGTGAGAGTCCACTGTATAGTGGATCTAACATAATAGTGGGAGTCCAGTCCATAGTGGATCTGGCATAACAGCGTGAGAGTCCAGTCCATAGTGGATCTAACATAATAGTGTGAGAGTCCAGTCCATAGTGGATCTAACATAATGGTGGGAGTCCAGTCCATAGTGGATCCAACATAATAGTGTGAGAGTCCAGTCCATAGTGGATCTAGCATAGTAGTGTGAGAGTCCAGTCCATAGTGGATCTAGCATAATAGTGTGAGAGTCCAGTCCATAGTGGATCTAACATAATAGTGTGAGAGTCCAGTCCATAGTGGTTCTAACATAATAGTGTGAGAGTCCAGTCCATAGTGGATCTAACATAATATTGTGAGAGTCCAGTCCATAGTGGGGCCAGCAGGAGATCATCTTGAGTGGAGACAGGTCAGCAGCGCAGAGACGTCCCCAACTGATGCACAGATGAGTGGTCCACCCTGGGTCCCGACTTAGGACAGAGGAGGGCAGAGGAGAAAAGAGACGGCAGATCAACTGGTCTGAAAAGGGGGTCTATTTGAAGACTAGAGTATACAAATGAGTTTTAAGATGGGACTTATATGCTTTTACTGAGGTAGCATCTCCAACTGTTACCAGGAGGGCATTCCATAGTATTGGAGCCCGAATGGAAAACGCTCTTTTGCCCGCAGACTTTTTTTGGGCTCTGAGAATCCCTAATAAGAGTTCTTTGAACGCAGATTTCTTGCCGGGACATATGGTATAATACAATCAGCAAGATAGGCAGGAGCTTGACCGTGTAGTATTTTATACGTAAGTAGTGAAACCTTAAAGTCACATCTTAAGTGCACAGGAAGCCATCATCTTACTGAGATAATTTAGGACCAAAACCCTTAAAACAAGTAAAACACTAACATAAAATCTGCTTGGTGAGAAGAATGATCTTATCAGACAGAAAATAAGCCAATATCACCCTTATTTGAGATATTTAATCCTACTTAGATTTCAGTTTTCGCAGTGTAATGTTGGGAGACCTGTTGCAGTTCTCATGAGAGTCAACTGAAAATGTGCCCAAAAGAAAGGGGGAAAGTGCTGAACGCACACTGGGCCACGGTCCCTGAGAACCGTCTCCATCGGGATCGGACGGCTGGCGCTCGCCAATTTCCCAGACGTGACCCCCGCAGACGGCGTTCCAATCAGGAGCCCTCAACTGCAGTGCGCAGCTGGGAAAGTTCTGCAAGCCGCGTCTTGCCCTGACACCGCAATGCCCACTTGGACCTCGGCACTCGGGATCTCAAATTGAATACCACCTCAAAGCGAGCGAGAAAGAAAAAGGAGAGAAAAAAAACCCGAGTAAGCATGGATGTTGCAAAACAACAGATGTTTTTCCAACGGTAGTTACCACACTTGGACGCCTCTCAGTAAGTGGTTTGTCCTTGTTTAGTCTGTGACCTCGCGACAGCGCTCTGTCAAGACCGCCATCCATCCTGGCATTCGCCGTCTCTTGCTTGCGTTGCTTAGCTTGGAGACAAACTCCCTAATGAACCCGACTATTGGAAGTCTTTAAAGAGGTGAAGATGTAACTGCTTGTATTTTTTTCCTACTTTTAAAACACTTCCTTGTGGTCTACGTAACAATGAAACGTTTTTGCATGGATTACTATCTCGACAGACCCTTTTAGTCCACTCAGATCCTGTCCTTCTAAGGCTGTCTGTCAATGAGAGGTGACTAACAATCCGCAATGTATTCTACAAACCCCGTTTCCATATGAGTTGGGAAATTGTGTTAGATGTAAATATAAACGGAATACAATGATTTGCAAATAATTTTCAACCCATATTCAGTGAATATGCTACAAAGACAACATATTTGATGTTCAAACTTTTTTGCAAATAATCATTAACTTTAGAATTTGATGCCAGCAACACGTGACAAAGAAGTTGGGAAAGGTGGCAATAAATACTGATATAGTTGAGGAATGCTCATCAAACACTTATTTGGAACATCCCACAGGTGAACAGGCAAATTGGGAACAGGTGGGTGCCATGATTGGGTATAAAAGTAGATTCCATGAAATGCTCAGTCATTCACAAACAAGGATGAGGCGAGGGTCACCACTTTGTCAACAAATGCGTGAGCAAATTGTTGAACGGTTTAAGAAAAACCTTTCTCAACCAGCTATTGCAAGGAATTTAGGGATTTCACCATCTACGCTCCGTAATATCATCAAAGGGTTCAGAGAATGTGGAGAAATCACTGCACGTAAGCAGCCAAGCCTGTGACCTTCCATCCCTCAGGCTGTACTGCATCTACAAGCGACATCAGTGTGTAAAGGATATCACCACATGGGCTCAGGAACACTTCAGAAAACCCACTGTCAGTAACTACAGTTGGTCGCTACATCTGTAAGTGCAAGTTAAAACTCTCCTATGCAAGGCGAAAACCGTTTATCAACAACACCCAGAAACGCCGTCGGCTTCGCTGCGCCTGAGCTCATCAAAGATAGACTGATACAAAGTGGAAAAGTGTTCTGTGGTCTGACGAGTCCACATTTCAAATTATTTTTGGAAACTGTGGACGTCAAAGAAGAAAAGAACCATCCGGATTGTTATAGGCGCAAAGTGTAAAAGCCAGCATGTGTGATGGTATGGGGGTGTATTAGTGCCCAAGACATGGGTAACTTACACATCTGTGAAGGCACCATTAATGCTGAAAGGTACATACAGGTTTTGGAGCAACATATGTTGCCATCCTAGCAACGTTACCATGGACGCCCCTGCTTATTTCAGCAAGACAATGCCAAGCCACGTGTTACATCAACGTGGCTTCATAGTAAAAGAGTGCGGGTACTAGACTGGCCTGCCTGTAGTCCAGACCTGTCTCCCATTGAAAATGTGTGGCGCATTATGAAGCCTAAAATAGCACAAGGGAGACCCCCGGACTGTTGAACAACTTAAGCTGTACATCAAGCAAGAATGGGAAAGAATTCCATCTGAGAAGCTTCAAAAATGTGTCTCCTCAGTTCCCAAACCTTTACTGAGTGTTGTTAAAAGGAAAGGCCATGTAACACAGTGGTGAACATGCCCCTTCCCAACTACTTTGGCACGTGTTGCAGCCATGAAATTCTAAGTTAATTATTATTCGCCGTTTGAACATCAAATATGTTGTCTTTGTAGTGCATTCAACTGAATATGGGTTGAATAGGATTTGCAAATCATTGTATTCCGTTTATATTTACATCTAACAGTTCGCAACTCATATGGAAACGGGGTTTGTACCTCTTTTTTTGTGTATAGAGTCCAGTCCATAGTGGATCCAACATAATAGTGAGAGTCCAGTCCATAGTGGATCTAACATAATAGTGTGAGAGTCCAGTCCATAGTGGATCTAACATAATAGTGTGAGAGTCCAGTCCATAGTGGATTTAACATAATAGTGTGAGAGTCCAGTCCATAGTGGATCCAACATAATAGTGTGAGAGTCCAGTCCATAGTGGATCTAACATAATAGTGAGAGTCCAGTCCATAGTGGATCCAACATAATAGTGAGAGTCCAGTCCATAGTGAATCTAACATAATGGTGAGAGTCCAGTACATAGTAGATCTAACATAATAGTGTGAGAGTCCAGTCCATAGTGGATCTAACATAATAGTGTGAGAGTCCAGTCCATAGTGGATTTACCATAATAGTGTGAGAGTCCAGTCCATAGTGGATCCAACATAATAGTGTGAGAGTCCAGTCCATAGTGGATCCAACATAATAGTGAGAGTCCAGTCCATAGTGGATCTAACATAATAGTGTGAGAGTCCAGTCCATAGTGGATCTAACATAATAGTGTGAGAGTCCAGTCCATAGTGGATCCAACATAATAGTGAGAGTCCAGTCCATAGTGGATCTAACATAATGGTGAGAGTCCAGTCCATAGTGGATCTAACATAATAGTGTGGGAGTCCAGTCCATAGTGGATCTAACATGATAGTGTGAGAGTCCAGTCCATAGTGGATTCAACATAATAGTGTGAGAGTCCAGTCCATAGTGGATCTAACATAATAGTGTGAGAGTCCAGTCCATAGTGGATCTAACATAATAGTGAGAGTCCAGTCCATAGTGGATCCAACATAATAGTGAGAGTCCAGTCCATAGTGGATCTAACATAATAGTGTGAGAGTCCAGTCCATAGTGGATCTAACATAATAGTGAGAGTCCAGTCCATAGTGGATCCAACATAATAGTGAGAGTCCAGTCAATAGTGGATCTAACATAATAGTGTGAGAGTCCAGTCCATAGTGGATCTAACATAATAGTGTGGGAGTCCAGTCCATAGTGGATTTAACATAATAGTGTGAGAGTCCAGTCCACAGTGGATCTAACATAATAGTGTGAGAGTCCAGTCCATAGTGGATCTAACATAATAGTGTGGGAGTCCAGTCCATAGTGGATTTAACATAATAGTGTGAGAGTCCAGTCCATAGTGGATCCAACATAATAGTGTGAGAGTCCAGTCCATAGTGGATCTAACATAATAGTGAGAGTCCAGTCCATAGTGGATCTAACATAATAGTGAGAGTCCAGTCCATGGTGGATCTAACATAATTGTGTAAGACTCCAGTCCATAGTGGATCTAACATAATAGTGTGAGAGTCCAGTCCATAGTGGATCTAACATAATAGTGAGAGAGTCCAGTCCATAGTGGATTTAACATTAGTGAGAGAGTCCAGTCCATAGTGGATCTAACATAATAGTGAGAGAGTCCAGTCCATAGTGGATCTGACATAATAGTGTGAGAGTCCAGTCCACAGTGGATCTAACATAATAGTGAGAGTTCAGTCCATAGTGGATCTGACATAATAGTGTAAGAGTCCAGTCCATAGTGGATTTAACATAATAGTGAGAGAGTCCAGTCCATAGTGGATCTAACATAATAGTGAGAGAGTCCAGTCCATAGTGGATCTAACATAGTAGTGGGAGAGTCCAGTCCATAGTGGATCTAACATAATAGTGAGAGAGTCCAGTCCATAGTGGATTTAACATAGTAGTGTGAGAGTCCAGTCCATAGTGGATCTAACATAATAGTGGGAGTCCAGTCCATAGTGGATCTAACATAATAGTGAGAGAGTCCAGTCCATAGTGGATTTAACATAATAGTGAGAGAGTCCAGTCCATAGTGGATCTAACATAATAGTGAGAGAGTCCAGTCCATAGTGGATCTGACATAATAGTGTGAGAGTCCAGTCCATAGTGGATCTAACATAATAGTGAGAGTTCAGTCCATAGTGGATCTGACATAATAGTGTAAGAGTCCAGTCCATAGTGGATTTAACATAATAGTGAGAGAGTCCAGTCCATAGTGGATCTAACATAATAGTGAGAGAGTCCAGTCCATAGTGGATCTAACATAGTAGTGGGAGAGTCCAGTCCATAGTAGATCTAACATAATAGTGAGAGAGTCCAGTCCATAGTGGATTTAACATAGTAGTGTGAGAGTCCAGTCCATAGTGGATCTAACATAATAGTGGGAGTCCAGTCCATAGTGGATCTAACATAATAGTGAGAGAGTCCAGTCCATAGTGGATTTAACATAATAGTGAGAGAGTCCAGTCCATAGTGGATCTAACATAATAGTGAGAGAGTCCAGTCCATAGTGGATCTGACATAATAGTGTGAGAGTACAGTCCATAGTGGATCTAACATAATAGTGAGAGTCCAGTCCATAGTGGATCTAGCATAATAGTGTGAGTGTCCAGTCCATAGTGGATCCAACATAATAGTGAGAGTCCAGTACATAGTGGATCTAACATAATAGTGAGAGTCCAGTACATAGTGGATCCAACATAATAGTGAGAGTCCAGTACATAGTGGATCTAACATAATAGTGAGAGTCCAGTACATAGTGGGGCCAGCAGGAAACCGTCCCGAGCGGAGACGGGTCAGCAGCGCAGAGATGTCCCCAACCGATGCACAGGCGAGCGGTTCACCCAGGGTTCCGACTCTGGACAGCCAGCACTTCATCCATGGCCACCGGACTTGTGTAACTCCCCCTCCACAAGGGAGAGGGGGGCAGAGGAGAAAAGAAAAGAAACGGCAGATCAACTGGTCGATCGAAAGGGGGTGTGACGTTCATATGTTGTCAATATTCAGTGTTTTATCGTGAATAGAAAAATTTAAAAATTCCATTACGTTTTTTAAGGCGGTTTGTCATGAAGTTTTTAGCATTCAATCAGACATTATTGTGAGGTAATTAGTGTTCCTAAAAATAGATATTCCGGCCCCCAGACACATTTTTTTTCTCTAAGTGTGGCCCCCGAGTCAAAATAATTGCCCAGGCCTGATTTAAAGGCTAGAGGCTAGAATCCCTGTGAGTAGGAACGCTATTGGACGGCTAGAAGACGGGACAGCACTTGTACTTCCGGTTGAACGGTCTAAACCAGGGGGGTCCAAACTTTTTCCACTGAGGGCTGCACACCGAAAAATCAAAGCAAGCGGGGCCATTTTGATTTTTAAAAATTTTAAAAACCAATACAATATATGTATAAAAAATATACATTAAGGCCTCCACTCAGACTTGATCCCGAGGATCCCAAAGGGTTTTGGTCCAAAAAAATATTTAAAATGTGTCATTATTCAGTATTATTATCTCTAGATCAACATTAGGTCTATCTGTCAATATAACGTTTTTAAAGATTTAAGTCGTATGCTCTTTTTGTCAAAGAAAACCCTTTTTTTTATTGAAAAAACACAAAATATGCAATATTTTCACCCAATAAAATTTTTAAGACGAATATTTCAGATTATGTAACAATTGGAGCCTTAAAAAGGTCAATAACTCATAACACCATTGATTTTAATTCATTATTATTTTTTGAGCAATGACACTTAAAAACAAATCACACTAAAATTATTGGGGAACCAAAAGGGTCCTACTCATTAAAGTGTTAAAAAATTAATTATACATTTTTTTTACTGTTTACTTTTAACACAATAATCTCGAGATTAACTTCAGATCTATCCGTCAATTATACGTTGTATTGTTGTTTTTTGTTTGTTCGTTTTAGGCCCTTCTTTATATAAAAAAATAAAAAATAAAAAAAATAAATTTTTTATATGGCAAACACAAAATATGCAACATTTTCCCCAAAAAAATATCTCAAAGTGCAATATTTAATGTGATGTAATTGGAACCTTGGATAGGTCAATAATTCATAATGACATTGATTTTGATTCATTATTATTTTTTAAAGAAAGAAACCGCCTGCATGGCAGCTTTGTGTTATTAGAGTCAACATTGCAACATTTTCTTCTTACATTTCACCTGTTTGCTCTTTTATACCACTTTTTATGTTTTTAATTTTTTTAATCATATTTTAAAATGGGCCGTGGGGTCCGTTAAAAAATGACCTGCGGGCCGCACTTTGGACATCCCTGGTCTAAACGGAAGGACGCTGCAGCACCTGCAGTGAGCGAACTCATCCAAAAGATGGCGCCAAAGCACAAACAATAACATCTATTTTCAGTGCGTCTGTTTGATTGTTTTTTTTAAAACATTTCGCATTATGGCCGCCTGCGAAGAAAAATCCATAAATTAGCCGCACCGTTTTATAGAAATACAAGTGCCATTTAAAGGTGGAAGCAGTCCCGAAATTGGTCGCCCGTCTCTCATGCTTTTGTCCGCCTGCAACACACTTCTTGTCGGGATCCCAAGCAAGAACATCCAGAAGCTGCAATACATACAAAATAGTGCTGCTAGGATCCTGATGAGAGTGCGGAAATACGACCGTATCACACCAATTCTCAAATCCCTTCACTGGCTTCCTGTTCCACTCAGGATTGGATACAAAGTCTCCCTACTAACCCACCAGTGCCTCCATGGAAATGCCCCCCCTCTACCTCAAAGAACGACTCACCCCCAAATCCTCCACACGACACCTCCGCTCCGGACAGGCCAACCTCCTCCAACCTCCGAGGACAAAGCTATGAACTATGGGAGACCGCTACCAGTCCGTGGAATGCTCTCCCTGACCACCTGAGGGCACCACAGACTGTGGATGCTTTTAAAAAAGGCTTAAAAACCCTTCTTTTTAAAAAAAAAAAAAAGCCTTTTTTTTTAATAGATATATGCATACTAGTTCTAGCTTTTAGGCTGTTCTAGTTTTTATTTTTATTTATTTTTTTATTATCATTTTATTTATTTTTTTATTTTTTTTCAATACACTGTAGCACTTTGAGGTTGTTTGCTCGCGGAACATGACGCGGAACTTGACTAAAATGCAACGTGTGTATTTGAAACCTTGGGTCACTGGACCTCCTGACCCATTGCCGCCCCGCTGTCACGTCCAGATTGTTTTTGCATGCCCCGGGATTATATTTATAACAACCATATAATGTTTCTGGTTACTACAAGAGAATTATAATTAGCCGCATCCATAGATGTCCTTTTAAAGCCTCACATTTGATTGTTTGTGACCATCAAGAACATTAGAATTGTTTGTATTCTGTTTTTAATTCCCCCTTTTTTTCTCTATCCCGCCGCCAATTACAGCCTTTTATGGTTACGATAAAAGAGTCAGCGTTAGCTTTGAGGGTCCTATTGGAGCTTTCCCCCCTCAAAGCCACAACAGATGTCACACTTTTGTTCTGCATTATTGCTTGGGAACGTCCCGACACATAAATAAATGACTGACTTTCTTAAAAACACACACAGTGTTAATAAATGTAGACTATAAAACTTTAAAATATTATACGATTCAAAGACCAGCTCAATTCTCAGAGGACTCACTGTCAGCGAAATACTCATGTTGAGAGGTCTTGTGTTGTCAAGTACAAATACTTTGTTATTGTACAAAAAAACAACAACAGTGAAGTTGGCACGTTGTGTAAATGGTAAATAAAAACAGAATACAATGATTTGCAAATCCTTTTCCACTTATATTCAATTGAAAAGACTGCAGAGACAAGATATTTAATGTTTTTATTTTGCAAATAATCATGAACTTAGAATTTAATGGCAGCAACACATTGCAAAAAAAGTTGTCACAGGGGCATTTTTACCACTGTGTTACATGGCCTTTCCTTTTAACAACACTCACTGGAAAATGAGGAGACACATTTTTGAAGATTTTCAGGTGGAATTTGTTCCCATTCTTGCTTGATGTACAGCTTAAGTTGTTCAACAGTCCGGGGGTCTCCGTTGTGCTATTTTATTCTTCATAATGCGCCACACATTTTCAATGGGAGACATGTCTGGACTACAGGCAGGCCAGTCTAGTACCCGCACTCTTTTACTATGAAGCCACGTTGATGTAACACGTGGCTTGGCATTGTCTTGCTGAAATAATGATAACGTTATGTTGCTCCAAAACCTGTATGTACATTTCAACATTAATGGTGCCTTCACAGATGTGTAAGTTACCCATGTCTTGGGCACTAATACACCCCCATACCATCACACATGCTGGCTTTTCAACTTTGCGCCTATAACAATCCGGATCGTTCTTTTCTTCTTTGACGTCCACAGTTTCCAAAAATAATTTGAAATGTGGACTCGTCAGACCACAGAACACTTTTCCACTTTGCATCAGTCCATCTTAGATGAGCTCAGGCCCAGCGAAGCCGACGGCGTTTCTGGGTGTTGTTGATAAACGGTTTTCGCCTTGCATAGGAGAGTTTTAACTTGCACTTACAGATGTAGCGACCAACTGTAGTTACTGACAGTGGGTTTCTGAAGTGTTCCTGAGCCCATGTGGTGATATCCTTTACACACTGATGTCACTTGTTGATGCAGTACAGCCTGAGGGATGGAAGGTCACGGGCTTAGCTGCTTACGTGCAGTGATTTCTCCAGATTCTCTGAACCCTTTGATGATATTACAGAGCGTAGATGGTGAAATCCCTAAATTCCTTGCAATAGCTGGTTGAGAAAGGTTTTTCTTAAACTGTTCAACAGTTTGCTCACGCATTTGTTGACAAAGTGGTGACCCTCGCCCCGTCCTTGTTTGTGAATGACTGAGCATTTCATGGAATCTACTTTTATACCCAATCATGGCACCCACCTGTTCCCAATTAGCCTGTTCACCTGTGGGATGTTCCAAATAAGTGTTTGATGAGCATTCCTCAACTTTATCAGTATTTATTGCCACCTTTCCCAACTTCTTTGTCACGTGTTGCTGGCATCAAATTCTAAAGTTAATGATTATTTGCACAAAAAAAAAAGTTTATCAGTTTGAACATCAAATATGTTGTCTTTGTAGCATATTCAACTGAATATGGGTTGAAAATGATTAGCAAATCTTTGTATTCCGTTTATATTTACATCTAACACAATTTCCCAACTCATATGGAAACGGGGTTTGTAAATAGGTGTCGGTGTCTAGCAGGACCGATAATCAGCATTTCCGTTTTCTCAGCGTTCATTTGCAAAAAGTTACTGGGCATCCATTGTTTAGGTCTCACTTGTTTACTTCAGATTAGAGTTTTCATCTCAAGACCCAACATGTGGTTCCTCACCGAGACCCAAATGTCCACAAAGTCGACTTTGAGAAAAAAAGGACACATTTTGGGTCGCGCCTCTACGGTACGTTTTGCGAACCTCGGCCATCGACAAGGCACGCGCGCAGCCCAGGGCGCTGACGTTGGGGGGCTTAAAGCAATCGGCCCAAATTGAACCATGCGAGGCGTTTACCAGTTAATCCCTCACCAAGCAACATCAATAAGCAAAGTGGCATACAAACATCGAAGTTCCTCAGCACCGGCTGAGGAACTTCTCCAGCGGGTTAAACCGGCTGAATTTGAACCACTGAACTTGTTATCTTCACGCATTCGCGTTCTTACATCTTGTGACGGGTGACAAATGCATTTTCCTAATGCCAACCCACCGAACGACATGTTTCACCCTGATGTCGGAGGTGACTCACAGTCTCCACACACACACTCTTGTATTTCTTACCTTCTTGAGACCTGAGAAAAATGCCTCCCTCTTTAGGACCACCCTTTCTAGATATATAAAGATGTGTATTTACAACATTAATAATATATACATACTATGCAAATATAAAAAAGCTTGTTGTGAAAAATGAGTCGGAATTTCACAAGAAAAAGGTCACAATTTCACAAGAAAAACTTGGAATTTTGGCAGTATTATAATAAAAGTCGTCATTTTACTCAACAAAAAAGGTCAAAATTTACAAGAAAAACCGAACATTTGTGCAATATTATGATTAAAGTTGGAATTTTACTCGATAACAGTCGCAATTTTACAAAAAAAACTCTTAAAATATTGACAATTTTATGAAAAGCGGCATAATTTTACTTACAATTTTATAAGAAAACTGTAAAATTTTGGCAATATTATAATAAATCGGAATTTTACTCCAAAAATGTCACTATTTTATGAGACCAACGAAAAAATCGGCAATGTCGTGATAAAAGTCAGAATTTAACAAGACATATGTCACCATTTTGCATTAAAAAAATCTGAATTTTTTCATCACTTGTTCACACCTCCTCATATGGAAGATACTTTTCCTTGTTGATGTCTCAAGAATGGTAGAAGTACAAGAACACACACACACACACACACATTCTTGTATTTCTTACCTTCTTGAGACCTGAGAAAAATGCCTCCCTCTTTATGACCACCCTTTCTAGATATATAAAGATGTGTATTTACAACATTAAAAATATATACATACTATGCAAATATAAAAAAGCTTGTTGTGAAAAATGAGTCGGAATTTCACAAGAAAAAGGTCACAATTTCACAAGAAAAACTTGGAATTTTGTCAGTATTATAATAAACGTCGTCATTTTACTCAACAAAAAAGGTCAAAATTTACAAGAAAAACCGAACATGTGTGCAATATTATGATTAAAGTTGGAATTTTACTCAATAACAGTCGCAATTTTACAAAAAAAACTCTTAAAATATTGACAATTTTATGAAAAGCGGCATAATTTTACTTACAATTTTATAAGAAAACTGTAAAATTTTGGCAATATTATAATAAATCGGAATTTTACTCCAAAAATGTCACTATTTTAGGAGACCAACGTCGTGATAAAAGTCAGAATTTTACAAGACATATGTCACCATTTTGCATTAAAAAATCTGAATTTGGTCATCACTTGTTCACACCTCCTCATATGGAAGATACTTTTCCTTGTTGATGTCTCAAGAATGGTAGAAGTACAAGAACACACACACACACACACATTCTTGTATTTCTTACCTTCTTGAGACCTGAGAAAAATGCCTCCCTCTTTATGACCAACCTTTCTAGATATATAAAGATGTGTATTTACAACATTAATAATATATACATACTATGCAAATATAAAAAAGCTTGTTGTGAAAAATGAGTCGGAATTTCACAAGAAAAAGGTCACAATTTCACAAGAAAAACTTGGAATTTTGTCAGTATTATAATAAAAGTCGTCATTTTACTCAACAAAAAAGGTCAAAATTTACAAGAAAAACCGAACATTTGTGCAATATTATGATTAAAGTTGGAATTTTACTCAATAACAGTCGCAATTTTACAAAAAAAACTCTTAAAATATTGACAATTTTATGAAAAGCGGCATAATTTTACTTACAATTTTATAAGAAAACTGTAACATTTTGGCAATATTATAATAAATCGGAATTTTACTCCAAAAATGTCACTATTTTACGAGACCAACGTCGTGATAAAAGTCAGAATTTTACAAGACATATGTCACCATTTTGCATTAAAAAATCTGAATTTTGTCATCACTTGTTCACACCTCCTCATATGGAAGATACTTTTCCTTGTTGATGTCTCAAGAATGGTATAAGTACAAGAACACACACACACACACACACATTCTTGTATTTCTTACCTTCTTGAGACCTGAGAAAAATGCCTCCCTCTTTATGACCACCCTTTCTAGATATATAAAGATGTGTATTCACAACGTTAATAATATATACATACTATGCAAATATAAAAAAGCTTGTTGTGAAAAATGAGTCGGAATTTCACACGAAAAAGGTCACAATTTCACAAGAAAAACTTGGAATTTTGTCAGTATTATAATAAAAGTCGTCATTTTACTCAACAAAAAAGGTCAAAATTTACAAGAAAAACCGAACATTTGTGCAATATTATGATTAAAGTTGGAATTTTACTCAATAACAGTCGCAATTTTACAAAAAAACCTCTTAAAATATTGACAATTTTATGAAAAGCGGCATAATTTTACTTACAATTTTATAAGAAAACTGTAAAATTTTGGCAATATTATAATAAATCGGAATTTTACTCCAAAAATGTCACTATTTTACGAGACCAACGTCATGATAAAAGTCAGAATTTTACAAGACATATGTCACCATTTTGCATTAAAAAATCTGAATTTTGTCATCACTTGTTCACACCTCCTCATATGGAAGATACTTTTCCTTGTTGATGTCTCAAGAATGGTAGAAGTACAAGAACACACACACACACACACACATTCTTGTATTTCTTACCTTCTTGAGACCTGAGAAAAATGCCTCCCTCTTTATGACCAACCTTTCTAGATATATAAAGATGTGTATTCACAACGTTAATAATATATACATACTATACAAATATAAAAAAGCTTGTTGTGAAAAATGAGTCGGAATTTCACAAGAAAAAGGTCACAATTTCACAAGAAAAACTTGGAATTTTGGCAGGATTATAATAAAAGTAGTCATTTTACTCAACAAAAAAGGTCAACATTTCCAAGAAAAACCGAACATTTGTGCAATATTATGATTAAAGTTGGAATTTTACTCGATAACAGTCGCAATTTTCCAAAAAAACGCTTAAAAAATTGGCAGTTTTATGAAAAGCGGCATAATTTTACTTACAATTTTATAAGAAAACTGTAAAATTTTGGCAATATTATAATAATAAATCTGAATTTTACTCCAAAAATTGTCACTATTTTACGAGACCAACGAAAAAATTGGCAATGTCGTGATAAAAGTCATCATTTTACAAGACAAATGTCACCATTTTGCAGTAAAAAAATCTGAATTTTTACATAAAAAAGTTATAATTTTATGAGACAATATTGCAATATTACAAAAACAGAAAGAATATGAGAAATCGTTCCCAATTTTACAAGAAAAATGTTGGCACCTTGTGAGAAAAAGACTGCTTTTAGTTCTTTTTCTCGCATTTCAAATTCTTACACACACTTGTTATTGCATATGTTGATCAGAGGGGGAGCACTTTAAATTTTTACACACACTTGTTATTTTATATGTTGATCAGAGGGGGAATCACTTTTAAAACCGATTTGAAAAAAATCCCTCCTTTTTGGGACCACCCTCATTTTGATGGATGTCACCAGCAGGGTGCTAATGAGACATTCTCTATTAGATGCAATGTTATTGGGACAATGATTTATGTCATCACTTGTTCACACCTCCTCATATGGAAGATACTTTTCCTTCTTCATGTCTCAAGAAGGGTAGAAATACAAGAACACACACACACACACACACATTCTTGTATTTCTTACCTTCTTGAGACCTGAGAAAAATGCCTCCCTCTTTATGACCAACCTTTCTAGATATATAAAGATGTGTATTCACAACGTTAATAATATATACATACTATACAAATATAAAAAAGCTTGTTGTGAAAAATGAGTCGGAATTTCACAAGAAAAAGGTCACAATTTCACAAGAAAAACTTGGAATTTTGGCAGGATTATAATAAAAGTAGTCATTTTACTCAACAAAAAAGGTCAACATTTCCAAGAAAAACCGAACATTTGTGCAATATTATGATTAAAGTTGGAATTTTACTCGATAACAGTCGCAATTTTCCAAAAAAACGCTTAAAAAATTGGCAGTTTTATGAAAAGCGGCATAATTTTACTTACAATTTTATAAGAAAACTGTAAAATTTTGGCAATATTATAATAATAAATCTGAATTTTACTCCAAAAATTGTCACTATTTTACGAGACCAACGAAAAAATTGGCAATGTCGTGATAAAAGTCATCATTTTACAAGACAAATGTCACCATTTTGCAGTAAAAAAATCTGAATTTTTACATAAAAAAGTTATAATTTTATGAGACAATATTGCAATATTACAAAAACAGAAAGAATATGAGAAATCGTTCCCAATTTTACAAGAAAAATGTTGGCACCTTGTGAGAAAAAGACTGCTTTTAGTTCTTTTTCTCGCATTTCAAATTCTTACACACACTTGTTATTGCATATGTTGATCAGAGGGGGAGCACTTTAAATTTTTACACACACTTGTTATTTTATATGTTGATCAGAGGGGGAATCACTTTTAAAACCGATTTGAAAAAAATCCCTCCTTTTTGGGACCACCCTCATTTTGATGGATGTCACCAGCAGGGTGCTAATGAGACATTCTCTATTAGATGCAATGTTATTGGGACAATGATTTATGTCATCACTTGTTCACACCTCCTCATATGGAAGATACTTTTCCTTCTTCATGTCTCAAGAAGGGTAGAAATACAAGAACACACACACACACACACACATTCTTGTATTTCTTACCTTCTTGAGACCTGAGAAAAATGCCTCCCTCTTTAGGACCACCCTTTCTAGATATATAAAGATGTCTATACACAACATTAATAATTAATAATACTATGCAAATATAAAAAAGCTTGTCGTGAAAGATGAGTCGGAATTTCACAAGAAAAAGGTCACAATTTCACAAGAAAAACTTGGAATTTTGGCAGTATTATAATAAAAGTCGTCATTTTACTCAACAAAAAAGGTCAAAATTTACAAGAAAAACCGAACATTTGTGCAATATTATGATTAAAGTTGGAATTTTACTCAATAACAGTCGCAGTTTTACAAAAAAAACGCTTAAAATATTGTCAATTTTATGAAAAGCGGCATAATTTTACTTACAATTTTATAACAAAACTGTAAAATTTTGGCAATATTATAATAATAAATCTGAATTTTACTCCAAAATTTTCACTATTTTACGAGACCAACGAAAAAATCGTCAATGTCGTGATAAAAGTCATAATTTTACAAGACAAATGTCACCATTTTGCAGTAAAAAAAATCTGAATTTTTACATAAAAAAGTTATAATTTTATGAGACAATATTGCAATATTACAAAAACAGAAAGAATATGAGAAATCGTTCCCAATTTTACAAGAAAAAAGTTGACACATTGTGAGAAAAAGACTGCTTTTAGTTATTTTTCTCGCATTTCAAATTCTTACACACACTTGTTATTGCATATGTTGGCCAGAGGGGGAGCACATTAAATTTGTACACACACTTGTTATTTTATATGTTGACCAGAGGTTGCACTTCAAATTTCTTACACACACTTGTTATTACATTTGTTGGCCAGAGAGGGAGCACTTCAAATTTCTTACACACACTTGTTATTTCATATGTTGACCAGAGGGGGAGCACTTTAAATGTGTACACACACTTGTTATTTCATATGTTGATCAGAGGGGAAATCACTTTTAAAACCGTTTTGAAAAAAATCCCTCCTTTTTGGGAGCACCCTCATTTTGATAGATGTCACCAGCAGGGGTGCTAATGAGACATTCTCTATTAGATGCAATGTTATTGGGACCATGATTTATGTCATCACTTGTTCACACCTCCTCATATAGAAGATACTTTTCCTTCTTCATGTCTCAAGAAGGGTAGAAATTCAAGAACACACACACACACACTCTGACTTGTAACTTCTCCAACCTCCGTACCTTAAACATCTGGATGCCTGCTTGTATCACCTTTTCAACACATAAAACAGTCCGTGTTTTCTAGATCGTTCTTTTTGTGGCAGAAACTTCCCCCGCATGATTCGAGGTAAAATGAGGGCTGAATTATGCAGGCGGCGTGGGGAGTCATTACTCCAATCTATTCTGGGAGTGTGTTGTGCTCGGCAAACACTTAAATAGATGAAAAGAGTCAACGTCTTCCCCCGAG
>NC_084742.1:55255497-55322997 GCF_033978785.1 Entelurus aequoreus
ACCTTTCAGCATTAATGGCGCCTTCACAGATGTGTAAGTTACCCATGTCTTGGGCACTAATACACCCCCATACCATCACACATGCTGGCTTTTACACTTTGCACCTAGAACAATCCGGGACGGTTTTTTCCTCTTTGTTCCAAAGGACATGACATCCACAGTTTCCAAAAACAATTTGAAATGTGGACTCGTCAGACCACAGAACACTTTTCCACTTTGCATCAGTCCATCTTAGATGAGTTCGGTGCCCAGCGAAGCCGGCGGCATTTCTGGGTGTTGTTGATAGATGGCTTTCGCTTTGCATAGTAGAGTTTTAACTTGCACTTACAGATGTAGCGACCAACCGTAGTTACTGACAGTGGTTTTCTGAAGTGTTCCTGAGCCCATGTGGTGATGTCCTTTACACACTGATGTCACTTTTTGATGCAGTACCGCCTGAGGGATCGAAAGTCCGTAATATCATGGCTTACGTGCAGTGATTTCTCCAGATTCTCTGAACCTTTTAATGATATTACGGACCGTAGATGGTGAAATCCCTAAATTCCTTGCAATAGCTGGTTGAGAAATGTTGTTCTTAAACTGTTCAACAATTTGCTCAGGCATTTGTTGACAAAGTGGTGACCCTCGCCCCGTCCTTGTTTGTGAATGACTGAGCATTTCATGGAAGCTGCTTTTATACCTAATCATGGCACCCACCTGTTCCCAATTAGCCTGTCCACCTGTGGGATGTTCCAAATAAGTGTTTGATGAGCGTTGCTCGACTTTCTCAGTCTTTTTTGCCACTCGTGTCAGCCTTTTTGAAACGTGTCGCAGGCATCAAATTCCAAATGAGCTAATATTTGCAAAAAATAACAGTTTGAACATGAAATATCTTCTCTTTGCAGTCTATTCAATTGAATATAAGTTGAAAAGGATTTGCAAATCATTGTATTCTGTTTTTATTTACCATTTACACAACGTGACAACTTCACTGCTTTTGTACTTTCAAAGTAATACACAATGACAGCCTGGGATTAATGCTGGCATCATGTCTGATGGCCACGCCGCCCAGCAGGAGGTCGGGTGCGTGTGCGTGAGCGGAAAGGACGTCTTAGCGAAGGCGACGGGGGAAAGTGACAGATGGCAGCCATGACGGGGGGCGGGGGGGTGGGGAAGGATTGTGTGTCACTGGGCCGGCGTGTTGTCGCTGGCTGGATCACGCACTCGCCACTCGTCAGGCGCCTTCCGTTTGTCGTCTCTTCTCCACGGGCCATGAAGTGGCTGTCATCCATGCGTGCCATGTTGACCGGCGGCAGCCGTAGTGCCCCCGTCAGCCCCGCCTCCAGCCCCGCCCCCAGCCCCAAGGCAGACCTGCTCGCCAAACAGGTAAGAAGAAACCCACCACTTTTTTTTCTGCATTTCTCAACCAGCTATTGCCAGGAATTTAGGGATTTCACCATCTACGGTCCGTAATATCATCAAAAAGTTCAGAGAATCTGGAGAAATCACTGCACGTAAGCCATGATATTACGGACCTTTGATCCCTCAGGCGGTACTGCATCAAAAAAACGACATCGGTGTGTAAAGGATATCACCACATGGGCTCAGGAACACTTCAGAAAACCACTGTCAGTAACTACAGTTGGTCGCTACATCTGTAAGTGCAAATTAAACCTCTACTATGCAAAGCCAAAGCCATTTATCAACAACACCCAGAAACGCTCATCTAAGATGGACTGATGCAAAGTGAAAAAGTGTTCTGTGGTCTGACGAGACCACATTTCAAATTGTTTTTGGAAACTGTGGACGTCGTGTCCTCCGGACCAAAGAGGAAAAGAACCATCCGGATTGTTCTAGGCGCAAAGTGTAAAAGCCAGCATGTGTGATGGTATGGGGGTGTATTAGTGCCCAAGACATGGGTAACTTACACATCTGTGAAGGCGCCATTAATGCTGAAAGGTACATACAGGTTTTGGAGCAACATATGTTGCCATCCAAGCAACGTTACCATGGACGCCCCTGCTTATTTCAGCAAGACAATGCCAAGCCACGTGTTACAACAGCGGGCTTCATAGTAAAAGAGTGCGGGTACTAGACTGGCCTGCCTGTAGTCCAGACCTGTCTCCCATTGAAAATGTGTGGCGCATTATGAAGCCTAAAATAGCACAACGGAGACCCCATGACTGTTGAACAACTTAAGCTGTACATCAAGCAAGAATGGGAAAGAATTCCACCTGAGAAGCTTCAAAAATGTGTCTCCTCAGTTCCCAAACGTTTACTGAGTGTTGTTAAAAGGAAAGTCCATGTAACACAGTGGTAAAAATGCCCCTCTGACAAAATTTTCTTCATTATAACACCTATATGTGACGTTTAAAGGCCTACTGAAAGCCACTACTACCGACCACGCACTCTGATAGTTTATATATCAATGATGAAATCTTAACATTGCAACACATGCCAATACGGCCGGGTTAGATTAGTAAAGTGCAATTTTAAATTTCCTGCGAAATATCCTGCCGAAAACGTCTCGGTATGATGACGTTTGTGCGTGACGTCACGGATTGTAGCGGACATTTTGGGACACCATTGTGGCCAGCTATTAAGTCGTCTGTTTTCATGGCAAAATTTCACAGTATTCTGGACATCTGTGTTGGTGAATCTTTTGCAATTTGTTTAATGAACAATGGAGACAGCAAAGAAGAAAGCTGTAGGTGGGAAGCGGTGTATTAGCGGCCGGCTGCAGCAACACAAACACGTAGCCGGTGTTTCATTGTTTACATTCCCGAAAGATGACAGTCCAGCTTAACTTGGTTAAGCTGGGACTGGGACTGGGTTAAGATGGAACTGGGACAACAGAGACTCTTACCAAGAGGACTTTGAGTTGGATACGCAGACGCGGTACCGTGAGTACGCAGCTGCGGCTTCCAAACATTTGATTGCTTGCCCGTACGTGCGTGCCGCTATGTGCATGTCACCTACGTAACTTTGGGGAAATATATGCGCTGTATGAACTTTGCGGAGGTGAACGGTACTTTGGGCTGTGGGATTGAGTGTGTTGTGCGGGTGTTTGATTTGTATTGGTGGGTTATATGGACGGGAGGGGGGAGGTGTTTGTTATGCAGGATTAATTTGTGGCATATTAAATATAAGCCTGGTTGTGTTGTGGTTAATAGAGTATATACTGTATATGTCTTGTGTTTATTTACTGTTGTAGTCATTCCCAGCTGAATATCAGGTCCCACCCGCCTCTCACAGCATCTTCCCTATCTGAATCCCTTCCACTGCCCTCTAGTCCTTCACTCTCACTTTCCTCATCCACAAATCTTTCATCCTCGCTCAAATTAATGGGGAAATCGTCGCTTTCTCGGTCCAAATCGCTCTCGCTGCTGGTGGCCATGATTGTAAACAATGTGCAGATGTGAGGAGCTCCACAACCTGTGACGTCACGCTACTTCCGGTACAGGCAAGGCTTTTTTATCAGCGACCAAAAGTTGTGAACTTTATCGTCGATGTTCTCTACTAATTTCTTTCAGCAAAAATATGGCAATATCACAAAATGATCAAGTATGACACATAGAATGGACCTGCTATCCCTGTTTAAATAAGAAAATCGCATTTCAGTAGGCCTTTAAAGTCATTTTGATAGTAGGCTAATATAGATACTTACATCATGTGTTGCCTTCATTATAACACTTAAATAAGACTTTTAAAGTCATTTTGATTGTAGGCTAATATAACTAATATAGACACTTACATCTTGTGTGGTCTTCATACAATACAAAAATATAAACAAAATATGTATTATATGAAATTAATATACAATAGTGTTTTCCCGATACCAATATTTTGGTACCGGTACAAAATATGGCATTATTGTCTTTATCTGAACCACAAATCTTAGGGTACATGAAACATATGTTTATTATTGCAATTTAGTCATTAAATAAAATAGTGAACATACTAGACAACTTGTCTTTTAGTAGTAAGTAAACAAACAAAGACTCTCAGTAACATATTATGTCATTTATACACCTATTATTTTGTATATATTATGAGGGACAACCTGTAAAAATGGATTATGAATCTACTTGTTCATTTACTGTTAATATCTGCTTATTTTCTGTTTTAACATGTTCTATCTACACTTGAATGTAATAATCACTTATTCTTCTCTTCTTTGATACTTTACTTTAGTTTTGGATGATACCACATACATAGGTATCGATCCGATACCAAGTAGTTACAGGATCATACATTGGTCAAAGTCCTCATGTGTTCAGGGACGTATTTACTGAGTTTTTAAACATAATATACATTTTAAAAACGGAAAGAAAGATTTTGTGGTGCTAAAATTATAGTAGTATTGAATGGATACACTCTTGTACTTGGTATCATTACAGTGGATGTCAGGTGTGGATCCACCCATGGCATTTGTTTACATTGTGACGCCAGGTGAGCTATTGTATCCTCCTATGGTGTGTAGTGAAGCATGTTTAGCTATTCCTCCTCCTCCAGTGATAATAATACTTATAAGAAACTTACTTTATTTGTCGCCGTGGAGACAAGGATTAGTGATTTAGAAGTACCTCAAAAAGTAGCTCTTCCTGAGGGTGTTTCAGGGTTATAACTTCACCTTTATCTTTACTTTTTAAGCCAAAATGCGTCCGTTCTCCCTTTTTCTGTCTACACACTGTGTCTGCTTGTATGTACTCCGTGCGTGTGCGCTGCCGAACACGCTCCTTCGCTCGTTAAACCAGCAATGTCACGACGTGACCACGCACCGTCATGCCCGTTTAAAAAAAAAAAAAAAAAAGGCGGTACTTTTTAGAGGTGGTATAGTACCGAATATGATTCATTAGTATCGCGGTACTATACTAGTACCAGTATACCGTCCAACCCTAATACACAATATACATCACTACATTATTATATTATATGAAAAAATCGAAATATAATATAAAGCTGGGGAAAAATATTGTTTATATTCAGTCTGTTACATTTGTTCAAATATATTATTATGAATTTCTTAAAAAAAATAAAAATACAAAAATAAAATATATATATATATATATATATATATATATATATATATATATATATATATATATATATATATATATATATATATATATATATATACATATATATATATATATATATATAATATTGATTACTTCAGTTTGTTTAAAATGTACATATTATGTGTTAAATATTTAATAATTATATTTCATATAGTTATTAACGCTACAAATAGAAAGACATTTCTGCAAATTAATTATAGTCAGCAGAATTAGCCTTGCCTGTCTACTAATAAAGAAGAGAAGGTACAATAGAGGCTAAATGGACCTCAACAGTACACTAGGACCCAGACTGGCCCCGGATCTGCAGGGGCCACAGGTTGGACACGTGTGTGTGTGTGTGTGTGTGTGTGTGTGTGTGTGTGTGTGTGTGTGTGTGTGTGTGTGTGTGTGTGTGTGTGTGTGTGTGTGTGTGTGTGTGTGTGTGTGTGTGTGTGTGTGTGTGTGTGTGTGTGTGTGTGTGTGTGGTCCTAATAGCGGATAATGAGGCCTGAGTAGCATTAAAATGTCCAGCAGAAAAGGACTGGGACTGGATGATTGATGAGCGGGTTCTGGCCCAAATGAGTTCCGCTTCAACGTTCTGTCTTTTCTCAAAAGTCCCCGCCCCAAAAAATACGACTTCACTTTTTAAGTGAATTGAAAAACTTGGAATAAAAGCAACGTCATTTCTGAGAGTTTTCTTTTTTTGTTGTTCAATGGCTAATAAAATCCAAAGAAAACAGATGACTCATGGAGAGCATCCAGGCGACAGTGTTGTTTTTTTTTGTTTTTTAAGAGGAACCCAGAAACACGGACACAGAAGTGAGGAAACATCTCTTCGACCTTGAGGCGCTCCTTTCATTCTTTTATCCGGCCACTTGCTGATAAGAAGGGGAAGTTCTCCCAACAGCTGCTTAAAGAGCGCAAACTCTTCTGATCCTTCATCCCACGAAGTGAAGTTGTCACGTTGTGTAAATGGTAAATAAAAACAGAATACAATGATTTGTAAATCCTTTTCAACTTATATTCAACTGAATAGACTACAAAGACAAGATATTTAATGTTCACACTGGCAAACTTTGTTATTTTTTGCCAATATTAGCTCATTTGGAATTTGATGCCTGCAACATGTTTCAAAAGAGCTGGCACGGATGGCAAAAAAGACTGAGAAAGTTGAAGAACGCTTATCAAACACTTACTTTGGAACATCCCACAGGTGAACAGGCTAATTGGGTACAGGTGGGTGCCATGATTGGGTATAAATTATTCATTCGCAATCATTCACAAACAAGGACGGGGCTCGGGTCACCACTTTGTCAACAAATGCCTGAGCAAATAGTTCAAGAACAACATTTCTCAACCAGTTATTGCAAGGAATTTAGGGATTTCACCATCTGCGCTCCGTAATATCATTAAAAGGTTCAGAGAATCTGGGGGAAATCACTGCACGTAAGCCATGATATTACGGACCTTGGATCCCTCAGGCGGTACGGCATCAAAAAGCGACATCGGTGTGTAACGGATATCACCACATAGGCTCAGGAACACTTCAGAGAAACCACTGTCAGTCACTGCAGTCGGCCGCTACATCTGTAAGTGCAAGTTAAAACTCTACCATGCAAAGCCAAAGCCATTTATCAACAACACCCAGAAACTGGGCCCGAGCTCATCTAAGATGGACTGATGCAAAGTGGAAAAGTGTTCTGTGGTCTGACGAGTCCACATTTCAAATTATTTTTTTTTTGGAAACTGTGGACGTCGTGTCCTCCGGAACAAAGAGGAAAATAACCATCCGGATTGTTATAGGCGCAAAGTGTAAAAGCCAGCATGTGTGATGGTATGGGGGTGTATTAGTGCCCAAGACATGGGTAACTTACACATCTGTGAAGGCACCATTAATGCTGAAAGGTACATACAGGTTTTGGAGCGACATATGTCGCCATCCGAGCAACGTTATCATGGACGCCCCTGCTTATTTCAGCAAGACGATGCCAAGCCACCTTCATAGTAAAAGAGTGCGGGTACTAGACTGGCCTGCCTGTAGTCCAGACATGTCTCCCATTGAAAATGTGTGGCGCATTATGAAGCCTAAAATAGCACAAGGGAGACCCCCGGACTGTTGAACAACTTAAGCTGTACATCAAGCAAGAATGGGAACGAATTCCACCTGAGAAGCTTCAAAAATGTGTCTCCTCAGTTCCCAAACCTTTACTGAGCGTTGTTAAAAGGAAAGGCCATGTAACACAGTGGTGAACATGCCCTTTCCCAACTACTTTGGCACGTGTTGCAGCCATGAAATTCTAAGATAATTATTATTTGCAAAAAAAAAAAAAGTGTATCAGTTTGAACATCAAATATGTTGTCTTTGTAGCATGTTCAACTGAATATGGGTTGAAAAAGATTTGCAAATCATTGTATTCCGTTTATATTTACATCTAACACAATTTCCCAACTCATATGGAAACGGGGTTTGTATATATATATATATATATATATATATATATATATATATATATATATATATATATATATATATATATATATATATATATATATATATATATATTTATATATACAGTATGTATATATTTGGGAACAATTTCCCTTGTGGATCAATAAAGTTTGTCTAAGTTTCTAAGTTTATATTGACAAATAAACTTTAAGTCGATCTATAGCAGTTTACTGTAAGCGTTGATTAAAACAAACCAAAAAATAATAAATTACATATTGCTAATACTGTTTTAAATGGAAAAAAAATGGACCCCCCTGATTTAAAGCGAGAAATATATAAATATGCAACGTCGTGAATGGGGAATGGTGAGTAGGCGAGGATCAGGAACACTGTTGATTACTCTCAGCCTTCTCTCGGTGCACATCACAGTGGTAGTGGGTGGCTGCAAGGACATTTATCCTCCTGTTTCTCAATAAATAATGTCCGCATCCTTCTGGAAAGTCCTGGGCAAGAGTAGGAGGTGTGTGTGTGTGTGTGTGTGTGTGTGTGTGTGTGTGTGTGTGTGTGTGTGTGTGTGTGTGTGTGTGTGTGTGTGTGTGTGTGTGTGTGTGTGTGTGTGTGTGTGTGTGTGTGTGTGTGTGTGTGTGTGTGTGTGTGTGTGTGTGTGTGGAAGTGCATAACTTGGTCCTGGTCCAAGTCAGGGTAGTTTGGCCTTGTTTTGACGTTCTGTGCCTGAGTGAGCATGTAGGAATATTTACAAGCACAGTAAAATGTCCCGGTAGTTGTGACCCCAAGATGCGCAGAAAGGGGACCACTAGCAGCTAAGAATGTCTGTAATTCCCAAACGAGTGCAGCAGGGGAGTGCACAGGAAGCATAGGGGAAGCTGTGCGAGTCCAAAAACTAAAAAACTAGTGAAGTTGTCACGTTGTGTAAATGGTAAATAAAAACAGAATACAATGATTTGTAAATCCCTTCCAACTTATATTCAATTGAATAGACTGCAAAGACAAGATATTTCATGTTCACACTGAGAAACTTAAGTTTCAGCTTAAGTTGTTCAACAGTCCGGGGGTCTCCGTTGTGCTATTTTAGGCTTCATAATGCGCCACACATTTTCAATGGGAGACAGGTCTGGACTACAGGCAGGCCAGTCTAGTACCCGTGAAGCCACGTTGATGTAACACGTGGCTTGGCATTGTCTTGCTGAAATAAGCAGGGGCGTCCATGACAACGTTGCTCGGATGGCGACATATGTTGCTCCAAAACCTGTATGTACCTTTCAGCATTAATGGTGCCTTCACAGATGTGTAAGTTACCCATGTCTTGGGCACTAATACACCCCCATACCATCACACATGCTGGCTTTTACACTTTGCGCCTAGAACAATCCGGATGGTTCTTTTCCTCTTTGGTCCGGAGGAAACCACGTCCACAGTTTCCAAAAACAATTTGAAATGTGGACTCGTCAGACCACAGAATACTTTTCCACTTTTCATCAGTCCATCTTAGATTAGCTCGGGCCCCAGCGTTTCTGGGTGTTGTTGATAAATGGCTTTTGCTTTGCATAGTGGAGTTCTAACTTGCACTTACAGATGTAGCGACCAACTGTAGTTACTGACAGCGGTTTTCTGAAGTGTTCCTGAACCCATGTGGTGATATCCTTTACACACTGATGTGGCTTTTTGATGCAGTACCGCCTGAGGGATCGAAGGCCAGTAAAATCATGGCTTACGTGCAGTGATTTCTCCAGATTCTCTGACACCTTTTGATGATATTACGGACTATAGATGGTGAAATCCCTAAATTCCTTGAAAAAGCTTGTTGAGAAATGTTCTTAAACTGTTCAAGATTTGCTCAGGCATTTGTTGACAAAGTGGTGACCCTCGCCCCGTCCTTGTTTGTGAATGACCGAGCATTTCATGGAAGCTGCTTTCTTACCCAATCATGGCACCATAGACAGTGGCGGTGACCTTTGCTCCTGCAGGCGCGCTGGCCACACCTCCCTCCACAGTCGCATATATATAAATATATGTTGTGAAATGAGTTATTTATACAGAAATAGTCTGTAAATGTTTATTTACATACCTTTATTGTTTCCAAACGGTGTAACAGGGCAGTAAAATGGCTGATCAAACAAAACATAAGTCATGGTCATGGACCCACAAGCTAGCTCTCCAATCAGCTAAACAGACTCAATAACTCCGCGGTGACGTTTTGGTGGATTTATTGTAAGTTAATAATATTAACACAGACTCGTAAACGTGTTAGCACCTTAGCTGATGCTAACAACGCCATGTTGATTACATCGCGATAGCACGTACAAATATGCATGAAAACACTTCAACAGACATCACACGTGGGACGGTTTAGTAAGTAAGAATTGTTTTAGTTATATTGTAAAACTTGCCAACGTCGCTTGGAGTGACGAACGAAGTCTACCGGCGGCGAGAATGCAGAGCGGCACTTCTACTTCCGGTTCAAAGCTTTAATGACCCGGAAACACTTGGAAGACATTCACCCAGCAGCACCCGCAGTGAGCGAACTCGTCCAAAAGATGGCACCATAGCACAAACAATATTTACCCCATATTTGTTCCCACTACCGCACCTTAAGTTGGAGTCCTTAATCTTGTTATATGCAAAGATAATGACAATAAAGTCCATTTTATTCTATTCTATTCTATTCTAATAGCACAACGTTTAGATGTTTCTGCACGTCTTTCATGAAAACTATTCGGCAAAGAAAAAACTTTAAATTGGCCGCGCCGTTTTCTAAGCCGCAGGGTACAAAGCGTGGGGAAAAAGTAGCGCCATATAGTCTGAAACTTAGAAAATAAAGCAAAATAACTTATAATAAATAAGCAGCTTGAATTGGAAATAACTTATTAGGATATTAATTAGTCATATTTGCAAAAAATTGCGTGTTTAGGTGTAAAAAAGAGATGAACTGGATTAATGTTTGTACATACAATATCATTCACACAATAATAATAATAATAATGATAATACATTATTTTTTTGTGTAGAATCTTATATGTGTGAATGTTGGACATTCACATAATAATAATAACACTAATATTAGTAATAAATATGTATTTTTTTGGTGTGGAATCTTATATGTGTGAATGTTGGACAATCACATAATAATAATAATAATAATAATAATAACACTAATATTAGTAATAAATATAATTTTTTTTGGTGTGGAATCTTATATGTGTGAATGTTGGACAATCACATAATAATAATAATAACAACACTAATATTAGTAATAAATAGAAATTGTTTTGGTGTGGAATCTTATATGTGTGAATGTTGGACATTCACACAATAACAATAATAATAATAATAATAAATATTTTTTTGTGTAGAATCTTATATGTGTGAATATTGGACATTCACATAATAATAATAATAATAATAATAATAATAATAACACTAATATTAGTAATAAATATAATTTTTTTTGGTGTGGAATCTTATATGTGTGAATGTTGGACAATCACGTAATAATAATAATATTAATAATAATAACACTAATATTAGTAATAAATAGAAATTGTTTTGGTGTGGAATCTTATATGTGTGAATGTTGGACATTCACACAATAACAACAATAATAATAATAATAATAATAATAATAAATGATTTTTTTGTGTAGAATCTTATATGTGTGAATATTGGACATTCACATATTAATAATAATAATAATAATAACACAAATATTAGTAATAAATGTAATTTTTTTTGGTGTGGAATCTTATATGTGTGAATGTTGGACATTCACACAATAACAATAATAATAATAATAATAATAAATGATTTTTTTGTGTAGAATCTTATATGTGTGAATATTGGACATTCACATAATAATAATAATAACACTAATATTAGTAATACATATAATTGTTTTGCTGTGGAATCTTATATGTGTGAATGTTGGACATTCACACAATAACAATAATAATAATAATAATAATAATAATAATAACACTAATATTGAAGGAATGCAACTTTTCTGTAATATTGCAATATTTGCTCGTAAAATGATTACTTTTCAATGCAAATGGTGACATTTGTCAAAGAAAAAAGCTGACTTTTAACACAAAATTGCCAATTTTTTTTGGTGTTCTTGTAAAATACTGACATTTTTCTGAATGAAATGATGACTTTTGTCATAATTTTGCCAAGTAAAATTCCGAATGTTATTACAATATCGCCAACATTTTTAAGTTTTCTAATAAAATTGCGGCTCTTTTCATAAAATTGACATAATTTGAAGCTTTTCTTGTAAAATTGCGACTGCTACTGAGTAAAATTCCATCTTTTATCATAACATCGCACAAATGTTCAGTTTTTCTTGTTTAAAAAATGATAGTGACACAATACTTTCACTTTTACGCTAAAGTAGACGTGCAGAGCTAATAGTTGCTAATATGAATCGAGCTTCTGCGTGCTACCTTCAAAGCAGAGGGAAACATGTACGTGTGTATGTTGTTTTGTTCTTAATATCCCGGTGTTCCTGTCACGGCGACACAGCTCCCCCACGGACCTGAAGGCATCAGAGAAGCAGAACTTTCCGCACTTTCACACTCCGCCGTCTTAGCGCTGAGTCATATCTCGCTCCCGCTCGCTTTCATGCCTTACCTTGGACCACTTGTCACCTCTCCGTGAACTCAAAGTCAGCCAAAAAGGCGTTTGACTAACACGATTTATTCTTAAGTGTAAATCGCTATGCTTTTAATTTGAAAGTGCTTGACTAAAGTTACTGCTTATACAGCAAAAACAACTGAAACATTTGATACTCACTCTATCAAATACTCCTCACTGTATATACTGGGAATTTGGTCTATCATTCACAATAGACAAGAATGCATATGATTTTATGTTAGTATGCATTCTAACTAGCAAACAAATGTTAGCAAAAGTCAGCTAGCAATGAAGGTAATGAAAGTTGCTCTATTTTTGTCTATAAAGCACTCTAAATGCATCCAAAAACCTCCATCAAAGTTGTATAAACACACTGTAAGTATATATGTAGTATCTAGTAACATTCATCATAACATGTAATATTCACATATGTTCATCATTTTAAGCATACGGAGGCGTATTCATTTCACAGACGCATCACAATGGTCACTTTCTCTTCAACAACAACACAACTACTAATCATGGCAGACAACTGAGACTACTTTGGGACAAATGATGATCCAGAAACTTCTATTTTTGAACCTGAACATAAGGAGGATGATCTACAAGTTTTAGAAGCTGTGTGATAAACCGATGCAGCTTTAGTCAAACACTAAGCATCATGCAGCAGTATTGCTAATTGCTAAACAAGGTATGCAAAAATAGTAAAACAATCACTTACTGTACAATGTCTGCTCTCACTGGGTTAAAGACTGGTGGGATGTTTATATATTCCTCTTTACATGAAGAAGTAAACTTAATCCTCACAAAGAGTTAATACAAAGGTGGGTTTTTTTGTGTCTTTCTGGCCATCTCCGGGTCTAAGTTGGATGTCAAAGTTGACCAACTTGTGGGTTTATGTCCACAACCTTCTACTATCCAGGTGAGAGACATGATTTATCATCAAAAATTAACTTTAACCAAACTAATCATGGCTTTATGACAGACAACAAAGACTACTTTGGGACAAATGATGATCCAGAAACTTCTATTTTTGAACCTGAGTATAAAGAGGGTGGTCTACAAGTTTTAGAAGCTGTGTGCTAAACAGATGCAGCTTCAGACAAACGCTAAGAATCATGTAGCAGTATTGCTAAGTGCTAAAGAAGCTATACAACATAATAAAACAATCACTTACTGTACGATGTCTGAGCTCACTGGGATAAAGACTGATGGGATGGTTGTATCTTCCCCTCTAAAGGAACTATTCATCATAATCCTCACAAAATGTTAAAAAAAAATAGCATCTTTTCATGTAATTCTGGTAAGTAGGCATGCAATGTAGTATCATAATCTTTGCAAATGTTTACTGACAAAAAGGTGCCGCAAACAAGCAGTTTTTCTTGTTTTTCTTGCCATCTCCGGGTTTAAGTTGGATGTCAAAGTTGACCAACTTGTGGGTTTATGTCCACAACCTTCTACTATCCAGGTGAGAGGCAAGATTTATCATCTAAAATTAACTTTCACCAAATAATCATGGCTTAATGAAAGACAACAAAGACTACTTTGGGACAAATTGTGATCCAGAAACTTCTATTTTTGAGCCTGAATATAAGGAGGATGATCTACATGTTTTAGAAGCTGTGTGCTAAACACTAAGCATAATGTAGCGGCATTGCTAAGTGCTAAACAAGATATACAAACATTGTAAAACAATCACTTACTGTAAGATGTCCGCTCTCACTGGGATAAAGACTGATGGGATGGTTGTATCTTCCCCTTAATATCAACAATTCATCATATTTCTCATGAAGTGTGTCTTTCTGGCCAAAACTTCGGGTCTAAGTTGGATGTCAAAGTTGACCAACTTGTGGGTTTATGTCCACAACCTTCTACTATCCAGGTGAGAGACATGATTTATCATCTAAAATTAACTTTCACCAACTAATCATGGCTTTATGAGAGACAACAAAGACTACTTTGGGACAAATGATGATCCAGAAACTTCTATTTTCGAGCCTGAACATAAGGAGGATGATCTACAAGTTTTAAAAGCTGTGTGCTAAACACTAAGCATAATGTAGCGGTATTGCTAAGTGCTAAAAAGATATACAAACATCGTTAAACAATCACTTACTGTACAATGTCTGCTCTCACTGGGATACAGACTGATGGGATGGTTGTATCTTCCCCTTTATATCAACAATTCATCATATTTCTCATGAAGGGTGTCTTTCTGGCCAAAACTTCAGGTCTAAGTTGGTTGTCAAAGTTGACCAACTTGTGGGTTTATGTCCACAACCTTCTACTATCCAGGTGAGAGGCATGATTTATCATCTAGAATTAACTTTCACCAACTAATCATGGCAGACTTGATGAGAGACAACAAAAACTACTTTGGGACAAATGATGATCCAGAAACGTATATATTTTTGAGCCTGAACATAAGGAGGATGATCTACAAGTTTTAGAAGCTGTGTGCTAAACACTAAGCATAATGTAGCGGCATTGCTAAGGGCTAAACAAGATATACAAACATTGTAAAAATATCACTTACTGTACAATGTCTGCTCTCACTGGGATAAAGACTGATGGGATGGTTGTATCTTCCCCTTTATATCAACAATTCATCATATTTCTCATGAAGGGTGTCTTTCTGGCCAAAACTTCAGGTCTAAGTTGGATGTGAAAGTTGACCAACTTGTGGGTTTATGTCCACAACCTTCTACTATCCAGGTGAGAGGCATGATTTATCATCTAAAATTAACTTTCACCAAATAATCATGGCTTTATGAGAGACAACAAAGACTACTTTGGGACAAATGATGATCCAGAAACTTCTATTTTCGAGCCTGAACATAAGGAGGATGATCTACAAGTTTTAAAAGCTGTGTGCTAAACACTAAGCATAATGTAGCAGTATTGCTAAGTGCTAAAAATATATACAAACATAGTAAAACAATCACTTACTGTACAATGTCTGCTCTCACTGGGATAAAGACTGATGGGATGGTTGTATCTTCCCCTTTATATCAACAATTCATCATATTTCTCATGAAAGGTGTCTTTCTGGCCAAAACTTCAGGTCTAAGTTGCATGTGAAAGTTGACCAACTTGTGGGTTTATGTCCACAACCTTCTACTATCCAGGTGAGAGACATGACTTATCATCTGGAATGAACTTTTACCAACTCAGAGGCCATGCAGCAGCTCAATATGCCAATATAGCATCATAAGCTACTTAGCTCTGTGTGATTACGGCGCTGCTAAAAAAAAATGGTTTGTCTACGTTAGCACTTATAATAACAATATCGCTAATACGTGTTAATATTCAGGTCACGACATGTAAATGGAGTATTGATGGTGGCTTTTGGATGTTTTTTTAGAGGGATATATGGGCGGGAAAGTGTACTCCCATTAGCTGCATTGTTAGCCACCTCTTACTTGCCATATTCTCTGATTTAGAATGCATTAAAAAAAGACACACTACTTGTTCTTGTCTTACATACGGATTGCGAATGATAAGCAAAATCCCCTCCCCCAAAAAATGTTCAGTTCCCCTTCAAGTTACAGTAGACGCAAGTAATTATGGCTGTCAACTAAGAAAATATGTATAAAAACGTTGGTGTAAAGAAGTTGGAATGGCGGACTTTCTCATATCGCCTTACTGAAGACGTGGAGCATTAATTGAGGCGGTGGGCTGCGGGCCGGCCAGGATCAACAGCAAAACACGGCGCAGCATAATCGCAATCCTACACAAGTGGGCCGACTGCTTATTAGAACATACTTAGAACCCAGGGTTCCGATCCCAGCCAGAACATCCACTTTAAAGGCCTCTGACGGATCTGCTGAGGAGCACAAAAACATGACTTCCATTTTGTTTTACTCCTCTTTGTTCCTGTTTAATACACTATATTGCCAAAAGTATTTGGCCACCCATCAAAAAGATGAGAATCAGGTGTCCTAATCACTTGGCCACTTAGTCATGGAGACTTTTTCTACAAACATTTGTGAAAGAATGGGCCGCTTTCAGTGATTTCCAGCGTGGAACCGTCATAGGATGCCACCTGTGCAACAAATCCAGTCGTGAAATGTCCTCGCTCCTAAATATTCCAAAAGTCAACTTTATTATAAGGAAAGTGAAGAGTTTGGGAACAACAGCAACTCAGCCACTAAGTGGTAGGCCAGGTAAACTGACAGAGAGGGGTCGGCGGATGCTGAAGTGCATAGTGCAAAGACTTTCTGCACAGTCAGTTGCTACAGAGCTCCACACTTCATGTGACCTTCCATTTAGCCCACGCACAGTACGCAGAGAGCTACATGGAATGGGTTTCCAAGGCCGAGCAGCTGCATCTAAGCCATACATCACAAATAATAATAATAATAATAGATTGTATTTGTAAAAAGCACTTCACATTGAGTAAACAACCTCAAATTGCTACAGCAGAGGTGTCCAAAGTGCGGCTCGGGGGCCATTTGCGGCCCGCAGCTAATCGTTTACCGGCCCCCCGCACATTCTGCAAAAATTGCAAAATTGATAGTATTGCAAAAATAAAAAATAAAACATTTAAAAAAAGTGGAATGAGGTGAAATCTAACGAGAAAAAGTTGCAATGTTGACACAAAGCTGCCATGCAGGATGTTTTTTTTTTCTTTTGTCTTTGTTTATTTTTATTTTTTTTGCCATTGCTCAAAAAAAATAAATATTTTTTTTTTTTTATTACAATGAATTATTACTTTAAAAATTTCACTTTAAAATGTTTTATGTGGAAAAAATATTGCATATAATGTGTGGTTGCCATAAAAAAAACATCAACGTTTTATTTGACAAAAGAGCATAACACAAACAAAATAATAGTTCAAACGTAAAATGGACAGATATATCTGAAGTTGATCTCGTAATTTAAGTGTTAAAAGTAAAAAAAAACTAATAAAAATGAATCACTTTTTGGATCCCAAATATATTTAGTAGGATTTTATTTAACATTTCACTGTGATTACTCAAAAATATTAAAGAATTAAAATCAATGGTGTCCTGCATTGTTGATCTTTTAGGGCTCTAATTACTAAATACTGCATATTTCACTTTTACTATAAAAAACAAAGTTGTCTTTGACAGAAAAGGCATAAAATCTTTTTTTTTTTTTTTACTTTATATCAACCTGAAGTTGATATAGAGATTTACTGTAAGCGTTAAATTAAAAAAATAAATAATTTGACTTATTTTTTACATTTTAATGACTGAGACCCTTTATGGTCCCCGGGAGCCCTAAAGGTTAAAAAAAAGAAAAAAGAATCCATATATTTTGTTAAGGTTTGAAAATGAAAAATATCAAAATGGCCCCCGCATGCTTAAATTTTTCCGTGTGCGGCCTTCAGTGGAAAAAGTTTGGACACCCCTGTGCTACAGTGTATTAAAAAAATAAATTAAAAAGATAATAAAAAATAAATCAAAATAAAAACTACAACAGCCAAATAGCTACAACTAATATGCATATATCTTAAAAAAAAAAAGGCTTTTTTAAAAAGAAGGGTTTTTAAGCCTTTTTTAAAAGCATCCACAGTCTGTGGTGCCCTCAGGTGGTCAGGGAGAGCGTTCCACAGACTGGGAGTTTGTCCAATGCAAAGCGTGGGATGCAGTGGTGTAAAGCACGTCGCCACTGGACTCTAGAGCAGTGGAGACGCCTTCTCTGGACTGATGAGTCATGCTTTTCCATCTGGCAATCTGATGGACCAGTCTGGGTTCGGAGGTTGCCAGAAGAACGCTACATTTCGGACTGCATTGAAATTTGGTGGAGGAGGAATTATGGTGCGGGGTAGTTTTTTTTTCTTGGCCCCTTAGTTCCAGTGAAAGGAACTTTGAATGCTCCAGGACACCAAAACATTCCGGACAATTCCATGGGATGGCACTTCAAGTTCGTATGTGAGTAAAAGGCAGGTGGCCAAATACTTTTGGCAATATAGTGTATGTGTGTGTGTATGCTTCACTGGTGAGAGTACTTGGTGATCATCGTTTTGTCCCACTAATTCCGGCGGCTCTTGAACTCACCATAGTGTAAAATCGTCCACTCCTTCTTTGTCTCATTTTGTCCACCTCATGTTTTATACTGTGCGTGAATGCACAAAGGTGCGCTTTGTTGATGTTATTGACTTTGTGTGGAGTGCTAATCAGGCATATTTGGTCACTGCATGACTGCAAGCTAATCGATGCTTACATGCTATTTAGGCTAGCTGTATGTACATATTGCATCATTATGCCTCATTTGTAGCTATATTTAAGCACATTTAATGTCCTTTACTTTTATGTTTTTTGTTGCGCCCTAAGAAGTGATAATAATGTAAGTATTGTAGTTATTACGCAGCAGCTGTTTGATTGTAACATGCATCTTTGTTGTAGTTTTCATTAAAATATTTAAGGGTGTTGAAATCCCCATGTAAAATTGCTAATGCTAATCAGTAGCATGCCAATAGAAAATCCAGTGTATATTAGCATCAAGCTAGTTTAATGAGATGCAAAAAAGTTGTTACAGGGGCATTTTTACCACTGTGTTACATGGCCTTTCCTTTTAACAACACTCAGTAAACGTTTGGGAACTGAGGAGACACATTTTTGAACTGGAATTATTTCCTATTCATGCTTGACATGTTGACAGTTTAAGTTGTTCAACAGTCAACGGTCTCCGTTGTGGTATTTTAGGCTTCATAATGCGCCACACATTTCCAATGGGAGACAGGTCTGGACTACAGGCAGGCCAGTCTAGTACCCGCACTCTTTTACTATGAAGCCACGCTGTTGTCTCGCTGAAATAAGCAGGGGCGTCCATGATAACATTGCTTGGATGGCAACATATGTTGCTCCAAAACCTGTATGTACCTTTCAGCATTAATGGCGCCTTCACAGATGTGTAAGTTACCCATGTCTTGGGCACTAATACACCCCCATACCATCATACATGCTGGCTTTTACACTTTGCGCCTAGAACAATCCAGATGGTTCTTTTCCTCTTTGGTCCGGAGGACACCACGTCCACAGTTTCCAAAAACAATTTGAAATGTGGACTCGAAAGACCACAGAACACTTTTCCACTTTGTATCAGTCCGTCTTAGATGAGCTCAGGCCCAGCGAAGCTGTCGGCATTTCTGGGTGTTGTTGATAAATGGCTTTGGCTTGCACTTACAGATGTAGCGACCAACTGTAGTTACTGACAGCGGTTTTCTGAAGTGTTCCTGAGCCCATGTGGTGATATCCTTTACACACTGTTGTCACTTTTTTCACGGAAGCTGCTTTTATACCCAATCATGGCACCCACCTGTTCCCAATCAGCCCGTTCACCTGTGGGATGTTCCAAATAAGCGTTTGACGAGCGTTCCTCAACTTTCTCAGTCTTTTTTGCCACTTGTGCCAGCTTTTTCGAAACGCGTTGCAGGCATCCAATTCCAGATGAGCTAATATTTGCCAAAAAATAACCGTTTTTCAGTGTGAACATGAAATATCTTGTCTTTGCAGTCTATGTAATTGAATGCTCTCAGTGCTGCTGGAGTGATGGCCTGTCCAAAGGCCACGTTCACTGTGTGTCAGTGATAATTACTTGGAGCCTGAGAGCAAACAAACAGCATATTTGTGTTTGTATGTGCTAAAGATGCAAATGAGGGCGGACGGAGACACAGCTCAGCATTAGGACGTCGCCCTAATTAGTTCCAGGCTCATTAGGCCGGATCCTCACCAAACACACGGCCCTGGTGGCCAGATTGGAAATAAATTGTCTGAATGCAGAGTCCAATCAGTGTCAGACAGGATGTGATGACGGCCTTTTTACTCTGGCGGGATTTCATGAGTCCACGCTGACGCCGAGCAGCCAGCCGAGACTAATCCATTTAGTCCCCGCTCGGCACCAAACTGCCCCCGTCTGGACTTGGGAGGAACTGAACCAGAGTCACAAATGGTTTCCGTTTTGGTCCCTTGGTCTGAGACCACGTTTGAAACGAGCGATCGCAGGCCCGTTTTCTTCTGCTCTGTGCACACGTCTCGCTAAATAGTGAGTGCATTGACTGTTTTGTTACGGCGGATCTTCCCACTTGGATTGACTTTAGAGTAGTCAGTGTACAGCCCCGGTTAAACGTTAAAAATACTGTCTTTTTTTTATTTTATTTTATTTTTTTACTTTCAACGCTTAATTTTCGAGATCAACTTCAGATCTATCAGTCGATTAAAAGCCGTTATTTTTTTGTTGTACATCCTTATTGTCAACAAAAACTAAAAAAAAGATTTTCCCCCAAAATATCTCAAAGTGGAATATTTGATGTGTCAATGAATCATAACAAATTAGTTTTTAATTCATTATTATTTTTTGAAGGTTTAAATAGTGATGAAAAAAATCCCAAAAATGAGCCCCTTGTATAAATATGTTTAAAAAATAATGTTTTTTTGTTTTTTTTTTCTTTTTTTTTTCTTTTAAAGCTTAAGTTTCTAAATCAACTTTAGACCTATAAGTCAAATAAAAGTGTTTCAATATTTTTTTATGGATTGTTTTTTTTATGGCAAACACAAAATGTGCAATGTTTCTCCCCCAAAATATGTCAAAGTGTAATATTTTATGTGAAGTAACTGGAGCCTTAAATATGTAAATAATTCATAACATACATTTTTATTAATTATTATTTATTGACGGTTTAAATAATAATTTTAAAAAATTCAGCTAAAATGATTGAGGATCCAAAAGAATCCCACTCATAAACATGTTAAAAATAATGTATTTTGTTTTTTTATTTATTTTTACTTTCAACGTTTAATTTTCGAGATCAACTTCAGATCTATAAGTCGATTAAAAGTCGTTATTATTTTTTGTCGTATACCCTTTTTATCCAAACGAGCCCCACGTATAAATATGTTTAAAAAATAATGTACTTTTTTTTATTTTATTTTATTTTTTTTTAACTTTCAAAGCTTAAGTTCCTAAATCAACTTTAGATTTATAAGTCAATTCAAATTGTTTCAATACTTTTTATGGATTGTTTTTTTTAATGGCAAACACACAAAATGTGTAATATTTCTCCCCAAAAATATCTCAAAGTGTAATATTTCATATTTTATTATGTTTTTTTGCCATTGTTGTTAAAACCCTGTTTTTTATGGCAAAAACACAAAATATTCAATATTTTCCCCCAGAAAAATTCCAAAGTGTAATATTTGATGTGAAGTAATTGAAACCTTAAATATGTCAATAATTCATACATGTTTTTATTTTTATTCATTATTATTTATTAACGGTTTAAATAATATTTTTTTTAAATCCCGCTAAAATTCTTGAGTATCCAAAAAACCTCACTCATGAACATATAAAAAATACTGTATTTTTTTATTTTAGTTTTTAGTTTTACTTTCAACTCTTAATTTTCTAAATCAACTTTAGATCTATAAGTGAAATAAAATTGGTTCAATATTTTTGATGCATTGTTTTTTTATGACAAACACAAAATGTGCAATATTTCTCCCCCAAAAATGTCAAAGTGTAATATTTGATGTGAAGTAATTGGAGCCTTAAATATGTCAATAATTCATAACAATATAGATTTGTATTCATTATTATTTATTAGCAGTTTAAATACTATTTTAAAAAATCCCGCTAAAATTATTGAGGATCTAAACATATAAACGTATTAAAAATACTGTTTTTTTTTTTTTTTACTTTCAACGCTTAATTTTCGAGATCAACTTCAGATCTATCAGTCGATTACAAGTCGTTATTTTTTTGTTGTATACCCTTTTTGTCAACAAAAACTTTGTTTTTTATGGCAAACACACGAGATATTCAATATTTTCCCCAAAAAATATCTCAAAGTGGAATATTTGATGTGTCAATGAATCATAACAAATTAGATTTTCATTCATTATTATTTTTTGAAAAAAAATTCCACTAAATATTTTCGAAATCCAAACGAGCCCCACGTGTAAATATGTTTAAAAAATAATGTTTTTTTGTTGTTGTTTTTTGTTTTGTTTTTTTTACCTTCAAAGCTTAAGTTTCTAAATCAACTTTAGATCTATAAGTCAAATAAAATTGTTTCTATATTTTTTATGCGTTGTTTTTTTTTTATGGCAAACACAAAATGTGCAATATTTCTCCCCAAAAATATCTCAAAGTGGAATATTTGATGTGAAGTAATTGGAGCCTTAAATATGTCAATAACTCATAACAACATTGATTTGTATTCATTATTATTTTTTAACGGTTTAAATAATATTGAAAAAAAATCCCACTAAAATTTTTGAGAATCCAAAAGAACCCCACTCATGAACATATCAAAAATACTGTCTTTTTTTGTTTTTTTTAGTTTTTTTTTTACTTTCAACGCTTAATTTTCGAGATCAACTTCAGATCTATCAGTCGATTAAAAGTTGTTATTTTTTTGTTGTATACCCTTTTTGTTAACAAAAACTTTGTTTTATGGCAAACACACAAGATATTCAATATTTTCCCAAAAAATATCTCAAAGTGTACTATTTGATGTGAAGTAATTGAAAACTTAAAAATGTCAATAATTCATAACAACATTGATTTTTGTATTAATTATTATTTATTAACGGTTTAAATTATATTTTTTTAAATCCCGCTAAAATTCTTGAGGATCCAAAAGAACCCCACTCATAAACATGTTAAAAATACTGTCCTTTGTTTTTACTTATTTTTATTTTCAACGCTTAATTTTCAACTTCAGATTTATCAGTTAAATAGAAGTGTTTTTTGGTTTGTTTGTTTGTTTTATACCCTTTTTGTCAAAAAACCTTGTTTTGACGGCAAACACACAGCATATTCAATATTTTTCCCCAAAAATATCTCAACGTGTATTATTTGATGTGAAGTAATTGAAACCTTAAATATGTCAATAATTCATAACAACATTGATTTTGTATTCATTATTATTTATTAATGGTTTAAATAATATTTTTTTTAAATCATGCTAACATAATGTCTTTTGTTAATAATATCTTAGAGATCCAAACAAGCCCCACATATAAATGTTTTTAAAAAAAATGACTTTTTTTTTTTTTTTTTTTTACCTTCAAAGCTTAAGTTTCTAAATCAACTTTAGATCTATAAGTCAAATACAATTGTTTCAATATTTATTTATGCATTGTTTTTTGTATGGCAAACAGACAAAATGTGCAATATTTCTCCCCAAAAATATTTCAAAGTGTAATATTTGATGTGAAGTAATTGGAGCCTTAAATATGTCAATAATTCATAACAACATTGATTTGTATTCATTATTATTAATTGACAGTTTAAATAATAATTTTAAAAAATTCAGCTAAAATTATTGAGGATCCAAAAAAACCCCACTCATGAACATATTAAAAATACCGTCTTTTGTTTTTATTTATATTTTACATTCAATGCTTGATTTTCGAGATCAACTTCAGATCTATCAGTCGATTAAAAGTTTTTTTTTTTGTTGTGTACTCTTTTTGTCAACAAAAACGTTGTTTTTTTGGCAAACACACAAGATATTCAATATTGTCCCCCATAATATCTCAAAGTGGAATATTTAATGTGTCAATGAATCATAACAAATTAGATTTTCATTCATTATTATTTTTTGAAGGTTTAAATAGTGATGAAAAAAAATCCCACTAAATATCTTCGAGATCCAAACAAGCCCCATGTATAAATATGTTTAAAAAATACTGTACTTTTTTGTTTTGTTTTTGGTTTTTTTACCTTCAAAGATTAAGTTTCTAAATCAACTTTAGATCTATAAGTCAAATAAAATTGTTTCAATATTTTGTATGGCAAACAAGCAAAATGTGCAATATTTCTCCCCAAAAATATCTCAAAGTGTAATATTTGATATTTTATTATGTTTTTTATGCCCTTTTTGTTTAAACCCTGTTTTTTATGGCAAAAACACAAAATATGAAATATTTTCCCCCATAAAGATTCACAAGTGCAATATTTGATGTGAAGTCATTGAAACCTTAAATATGTCAATAATTCATAACAATATTGATTTGTATTAATTATTTTTTTATTGACGGTTTAAATAATAATTTAAAATAATTAAGCTAAAATTATTGAGTATCCAAAAGAACCCCACTCATGAACATATTAAAAATACTGTATTTGTTATTATTATTACAAATTAGATTTTCATTCATTATTATTTTTTGAAGGTTTAAATAGTGATGAAAAAAAAATCCCACTAAATATTTTCGACATCCAAACGAGTTTATATGTTAAAAAAATTATGTACTTTTTTTTTTTTTTTTTTTACCTTAAAAGCTTACGTTTTTAAATCAACTTTAGATCTATAAGTCAAATACAATTGTTTCAATATTTTTTATGCATTGTTTTTTATGGCAAACCAGCAAAATGTGCAATATTTCTCCCCAAAAATATCTCAAAGTGTAATATTTGATATTTTATTATGTTTTGTTATGCCCTTTTTGTTAAAACCCTGTTTTTTTATGGCAAAAACACAAAATATGCAATATTTTCCCCCATAAAGATTCACAAGTGCAATATTTGATGTGAAGTCATTGAAACCTTAAATATGTCAATAATTCATAACAACATTTATTTGTATTAATTATTTTTTTATTGACGGTTTAAATAATAATTTAAAATAATTAAGCTAAAATTATTGAGTATCCAAAAGAACCCCACTCATGAACATATTAAAAATACTGTATTTTTTATTATTATTACAAATTAGATTTTCATTCATTATTATTTTTTGAAGGTTTAAATAGTGATGAAAAAAAAATCCCACTAAATATTTTCGACATCCAAACGAGTTTATATGTTAAAAAAATTATGTACTTTTTTTTTTTTTTTTTTTACCTTAAAAGCTTAAGTTTCTAAATCAACTTTAGATCTATAAGTCAAATAAAATTGTTTCAATATTTTTTATGGATTGTTTTTTTATGGCAAACACACAAAATGTGTCATATTTCTCCCCCAAAATATCTCAAAGTGTAATATTTGATATTTTATTATGTTTGCCCTTTTTGTTAAAACCCTGTTTTTTATGGCAAAAACACAAAATATGCAATATTTTCCCCCATAAAAATTCCCAAGTGTAATATTTAATGTGAAGTAATTGGAGTCTTAAATATGTCAATAATTCATAACAATATTGATTTGTATTCATTATTATTTATTGACGGTTTAAATAATAATTTGAAAAAATTCAGCTAAAATGATTGAGGATCCAAAAGAACCCCACTCACGAACATGTTAAAAATACTGTCTTTTGTTGTATTTATTTTTACTTTCAACGCTTAATTTTCGAGATCAACTTCAGATGTATCAGCCGATTAAAAGTTGTTGTTTTTTCGTTGTATACCCTTTTTGTCATCAAAAACTATGCAACGTATTCAATATTTCCCCCCAAAATATCTCAAAGTGGAATAATTGATGTGTCAATGAATCATAACAAATTAGATTTTCATTCATTATTTTTTTTTAAAGATTTAAATAGTGATGAAAAAAAATCCCACTAAATATCTTAGAGATCCAAACGAGCCCCACGTATAAATATGTTTAAAAAATAATGTTTTTTTGTTGTTGTTTTTTTGTTTTGTTTTTTTTACCTTCAAAGCTTAAGTTTCTAAATCAACTTTAGATCTATAAGTCAAATAAAAGTGTTTCTATATTTTTTATGCATTGTTTTTTTATGGCAAACACAAAATGTGCAATATTTCTCCCCAAAAATATCTCAAAGTGTAATATTTGATTTTTATTCATTATTATTTATTGACGGTTTGAATAATAATTTTAAAAAAATCAGCTAAAATTATTGAGGATCCAAAAGAACCCCACTCATAAACATGTTAAAAATATCAATCAATCAATCAATCAATGTTTATTTATATAGCCCTAAATCACAAAAGTCTCAAAGGGCTGACTGTCATTTGTTTTTATTTATTTTTACTTTCAACGTTTAATTTTCAAGATCAATTTCAGATTTATCAGTTAAATAAAAGTGTTTTTTTGTTTGTTTGTTTGTTTCATACCATTTTTGTCAACAAAAACCTTGTTTTTATGGCAAACACACAACATATTCAATATTTTTCCCCCAAAATATCTCAAAGTTTAATATATGATGTGAAGTAATTGGAGCCTTAACTATGTCAATAATTCATAACAACATTGATTTTTGTTCATTATTATTTATTGACGTTTTAAATGATAATGAAAAAATAATTCAGCTAAAATTATTGAGGATACAAAAGAACCCCTCTCATAAACATATTAAAAATTTAAATGATAATTAAAAAATAATTCAGCTAAATTGATTGAGGATACAAAAGAACCCCTCTCATAAACATATTAAAAATACTGTATTTTTAAAATTATTTTTACTTTCAACGCTTAATTTTTGAGATCAACTTCAGATTTATCAGTTGAATAAAACTTTTTTGTTTGTTTGTTTGTTTGTTTATTTGATACCCTTTTTGTCAACAAAAAAATGTGTTTTTATGGCAAACACACAACATATTCAATATTTTTCCCCAAAAATATTTTAAAGTGGAATATTTAATGTGAAGTAATTGGAGCCTTGATTAGTTCAATCATTCATAACATTGATTTTCATTCATTATTATTTATTTTAACAATGACTGCTAAAAAAGACAAACTCATACATTTTGTTAAAATACTGTATTTTTTTGTATAATTTTTTTACTTTTAACGCTTAAATTTCTACATCAACTTCAGATCTGTAAGTCAATTATACGTTTTTTATTATATTTGTTTGCCCTATTTGTCAACAACAACAATGTTTCATTGTTGATAGCAAACACACAAAATTTGCAATATTTTTCCCAAAAATATTGCAAAGTGTAATATTAAATGTGACATAATTGGAGCCTTGAATAGGTCAATAATTCATAACATTGATTCAGATTCATTATTGTTTTTGCTTTTTTTTTATCAATGGCAGTTTAAGAAAGAAAACAAATCCCACAAAAGTTCTTGGGGACCCAAAAGAGCCCCTTGTGTAAAAAAGTTAAAAATACAGTTTGTTTTTGTTTTATGTCCTTTTGTCAACAAAAACATTGTTTTTTTTATGGCAAACACACAAAATATGCAATACTTTTCCCAAAAAATGAGTTCCATTAGTTTTGCTCGCTCTCCAAAAGAAGGACAATATTGGCCATGCCTGCTCCTTCGGGAGACGCTGCCCCCTAGTTGTTTGGAAGACAAACTGCAAGTCAGGCGAACAATTAGAAAGGAATTTTAACTTGAGGGACTACTTTTAGTGGCGCCGTGATCACAGAGAGCTAACGAGCTTATTGAGCTGCTGCATCGCCTCTGAGTTGGTGAGAGTTAATTCTAGATGATAAATCATGCCTCTCACCTGGATAGTAGAAGGTTGTGGACATAAACCCACAAGTTGGTCAACTTTCACATCCAACTTAGACCTGGAGACTGCCAGAAAGAAACTAAAAAACAAATGTTTTAACCCTTTTTTAGGATTATGATGAAATGTTCATGTAAAGGGGAAGATACAACCATCCCATCAGTCGTTATCCCAGAGAGAGCAGACATTGTACAGTAAGTGATTGTTTTATTATGTTTGTATATCTTGTTTAGCACTTAGCAATACTGCTACATAATGCTTAGCATTTGACTAAAGCTGCATCTGTTCAGCACACAGCTTCTAAAACTTGTAGACCACCCTCTTTATACTCAGGTTCAAAAATAGAAGTTTCTGGATCATCATTTGTCCCAAAGTAGTCTTTGTTGTCTCTCATCAAGTCTGCCATGATTAGTTGGTGAAAGTCTATTCTAGATTATAAATCGTCTCTTTCACCTGGATAGTAGAAGGTTGTGGACATAAACCCACAAGTTGGTCAACTTTGACATCCAACTTAGACCCGGAGATGGCCAGAAAGACACACAAACGTAATTTGTTTAACCTTTTGTGAGGATTATTATGCATTTTTGCTATAAAGGGGAATATGCAACCATCCTATTAGTCTTTATCCCAGTGAGAGCAGACATCGTACAGTAAGTGATTGTTTTATTATGTTTGTATATCTTGTTTAGCACTTAGCAATACCGCTACATGATGATTAGCGTTCGACTAAAGCTGCATCTGTTTAGCACACAGCTTCTAAAACTTGTGGACCGTCCTCCTTATACTCAGGTTCAAAAATAGAAGTTTCTGGATCATCATTTGTCCCAAAGTAGTCTTTGTTGTCTCTCATTAAGTCTGCCATGATTAGTTGGTGAAAGTTAATTTTAGATGATAAATCATGTCTCTCACCTGGATAGTAGAAGGTTGTGGACATAAACCCACAAGTTGGTCAACTTTGACATCCAATTTAGACCCGGAGATGGCCAGAAAGACAAAACAACTTGATTTGTTTAACCCTTTGTGAGGATTATTATGCATTTTTGCTATAAAGGGGAATATACAACCATCCAATCAGTCTTTATCCCAGTGAGAGCAGACCTTGTACAGTAAGTGATTGTTTTATTATGTTTGTATATCTTGTTTAGCACTTAGCAATACTGCTACGTGATGCTTAGTGTTTGACTAAAGTTACATCTGTTTAGCACACAACTTTTAAAACTTGTAGATCATCCTCCTTATGTTCAGGCTCAAAAATAGAAGTTTCTGGATCATCCGTTGTCCCAAAGTAGTCTTTGTTGTCTCTCATCAAGTCTGCCATGATTATATGGTAAAACTAAATTTTAGATTATAAATCACGTCTCTCACCTGGATAGTAGAAGGTTGTGGACATAAACCCACAAGTTGGTCAACTTTGACATCCAACTTAGACCCGGAGATGACCAGAAATACATGAAAATATGCTATTTTTTTTAATCTTTCGTGAGGATTATGATGAGTTGTTCATGTAAAGGGGAAGATATAAACATCCCATTAGTCTTAATCCAAATGGGAGCAGACATTGTACAGTAAGTGCTTGTTTTATAATGTTTGTATATCTTGTTTAGCACTTAGCAATATTGCTACATGATGCTTAGTGTTTGACTAAAGCTGCATCTGTTTAGCACACAGCTTCTAAAACTTGTGGACCGTCCTCCTTATATTCAGGTTCAAAAATAGAAGTTTCTGGATCATCTTTATTCCCAAAGTAGTCTTTGTTGCCTCTCATCAAGTCTGCCATGATTAGTCGTCTTGTTGTTGTCGAAGGGGAAGTGAACGCTGTGATGCATCCGTGAAATCAATACTCCGCCGTATGCTTAAACCAATCAAAATATGTCAATATGACATGTTATTATGAATGTTGCTAGATACTACATACATACCTACAGTGTGTTTATAAAATGATTGTTCTTTTAGAGTGCTCTAGCTGACTCTTGCTAGTGTTTATTTACGATTTAGACCGCATAAAAAGAGAAAAGCACACGTTTGTCTTACATAAGGGTTGTTAAATATAAACACATTGACTTAAGAGACATTAAAATGATTGCAATTCTGCATAAAATAGACGGCTGTGGTGCAACTTGATGGTTTCTTTACTTCACTCCTCTGCTCCGACTTCTTCAAACCTCCTGGTGTTTTTTTTTGCCCATCCCAGCACTTCTTGACACGGAGTGTCTAATAACACGCCGTACTGAAGGTCGCCAAGCAAATCCCGGCCTTCTGTGGATTTCTTTTTGGCTTCTTCTCCCCCTCCCCCCCCCCCCCCCCCCGAAAGGCGTTCATTCGCTGGTCCTGCTGCTCCTGCGGCCTCGGCTCTGCGGACGTCTTCCAACTGCATTTGGTTCTCCTCCACAACCCGACCCAGTGTGCTCCGTTCAAAGCAAGACCTCGGTCAGATGTGGTCTGCTGCCGGCGTGGAGTTACTTGACCACAGGGATAGTCAGGCCGAGGACTCGGTGTCATGTGACTCTTGGATGTTGTCTTAACGCGAGCAGTCGGATGGGAGCGTGAACCGTGTTCCCCGGGTTCTCCTCCCGGTCAGACCGTTGACAACTGGTGCTGACAGCAGGAGAGTTTTCTTGGACCGGAGCGCTGTGGCCTCCTGCTGGTCCTCAAGCTATTTTTAAAACCTCTCCAGTCCGACAAGGAAACTTCCCGAGGAGAGGATATTAAGATATGTTAATTTAATACAACACTAGATTGGAAAGACTGAAGGTAAACACAAGCAAAGCACCTTTTTTTTATTTTTTATTTTACCTATCATTAACAATCCTTATGTAAGACATGCATTCTAAATCGTAAAAAAGCGTTAGCAAAAGTCATCTAACAAGAGTCTCTCTCAAAAACATCCAAAAACTTCCATCAGTGTTTTATATACACACTGTAAGTATATATGTAGTATCTAGTAACATTCATAATAACATGTCATATTTAAATATTTTCCTCATTTTAAGCATACGGCGGCGTATTAATGTCACAGACGCATCACAGCCTTCACTTTCCCTTCGACAACAACAAGACTACTAATCATGGCGGACTTGATGAGAGACAACAAAGTCTACTTTGGGACAATTTATGATCCAGAAACATCTATTTTTGAGCCTGAATATAAGGAGGATGACCTACAAGTTGTAGAAGCTGTGTGCTAAACAGATGCAGGTTTAGTCGAACACTAAGCATCATGTAGCAATATTGCTAAGTGCTAAACAAGATATACAAACATAATAAAACAATCACTTACTGTACAATGTCTGCTCTCACTTGGATTAAGACTGGTGTGGTGTTTATATCTTCGCCTTTACATCAACAATTCATCATAATCCTCACAAAATACGTTATTCATGCCTTTCTGGCCATCTCCGGGTCTAAGTTGGATGTCAAAGTTGACCAACTTGTGGGTTTACGTCCACAACCTTCTACTATCCAGGTGAGAGACATGATTTATTATCTAGAATTAACTTTCACCAACTAATCATGGCAGACTTGATGAGAGACAACAAAGACTACTTTGGGACAAATGATGATGCAGAAACTTCTATTTTTGAGCCTGAACATAAGGAGGACGACCTACAAATTTTAGAAGCTGTGTGCTAAACAGATGCAGCTGTAGCAGTATTACTAAGTGCTAAACAAGATAAACAAACATAATAAAACAATCACTTTCTGGACAACGTCTGCTCTCACTGGGATCAAGACTGATGGGATGGTTGTATCTTCCCCTTTACATGAACTTTTCATCATAATCCTCAGAAAGGGTTGAAAAGAAAGGGTTTTCTCTGTCCACAATCGTCTAGTATCCAGGTGAGAGGCATTATTTATAATCCAGAATTAACTCTCACCAACTCAGAGGCGATGCAGCAGCTCATTGTGTCAATATAGCTCTCTGTGATCACGGCGCCACTAAAAGTAGTTCCTCTGCGTTAGCTTTTATAATAACAATATCACTAATACTTGTTAAATATTTATGTAAATGGAGTATCGTTGGCGGTTTATGGATGGTTTTTTTTAGAGGTTTTTACGAGCACAATCGCGTACTTCCCTTGGTTGCATCGTTAGCCACCTCTTACTTGCCATATTTTACGAATTAGACTGCATTGTCCGACATGAGGTTTAAGGAGGAATTCCCCCGAAAGATTTTTGCTCATGGGGAAGGTCGTCAGCATTCAAGAAGAACAAAGTCAGGTTTAAGCAGACTTTTATGCATAAACGGCCGCACTTCTTTGATGTTTCGCTTCGCCAGCGCTCACATTTCCGTGACACCTGGGCAAAGAGGGGCGCTAACACGGACCCGCCAGAGTTCTTTTTTTTTTTTTTTTTTTTTTCAAGCGGCCGCCGCACGAGGCCTGCAGGAGTTAATTGCTAAACTCCTCTCCCTACATGTTTTACGGGGGGGCCTGTTGCATAAAAACTCCATGCCAGCAGGTGTCAGACTTTGTTTTCATTGAGGGCCACGCCGCAATATCAGACATATAAACACATACACAATAATTAAAGTTATCGTAACCAAATTAAATGTATTTGTGGCAGCGTCGGGGCAAGGTTGTGTTTAACTCCCACGTTTGCATCTCGTGGTGTGTTCAAGGACCCTCAAGTAAAGTCAAATACAAATAAGGCAACAAGAGAAGTATCCTACACTTCTCTTTTGTAAAGTAAATCTGAACAGCCGATATGGGCATCCACATCTACTATATGATTTGCCTGAGAAGCTGGGCAGGACATTATAAAAAAATTTTTTTTTAAAAAGGACCCTCAAGTAAAAGTCATTTTTATCCACGAATGAGGATGGGTATGTCACGGTCCAGTGCGCGTTCGTCTGTGCGCTGCACCGAGCGGCAGCGAACAGCTGCAATCAATCACCGGCAATCAGCACACCTGGGGCTGATGAGGGCGAGCTGAATTAAGACCAGGGGACCCAAGGATCCTTGCCGGAACATTACCTTCTGTTGATGTCCCACCTCCATTCCCGTGTTGATGTTGCTGTGTGTCTCGTCATTCCTTGCCCCCGCCCCTGTTTCCCTGACTGCCTCTTGGATCTCGACCCCCCCCCCACTGCCTTCATGCCTTGTTCCTCCTCTCGAGTCAACACTTCTGGTAAAGTAAACACTCAGCAATTAAATCCTACACCATACACCCTTTGGGTTTTGTCACACTCCATTCCTTTGTTGTTTAATTAAATATATTGTTCTTTATTTATTATATTGTATTGTTTATATGTGTAATAAATACATGGAGCAATATTGCCCCATTGTGGTTCTGTGCCGTCACAACTCCCTCCTCCGGCCATAACAGGGTTCTAGTGATGGGTTGATGAGGCGTCATGAAGCGTTTCGACACATTGCAAAACTGTATTGATACTGTGGCGGTACTGTGTCACTAAATACTGACATCTGCTGGACATTAAAAATCCCTACAGGCAACCTATGGACCGACTCAACTGACACAGATTTTATGACCTAGTATATACAATAATATAAACCACGTCATTGTATTTCATTTAGGATTATTTCATATCTTCATTTAAATACAAATATATTTTTATATTTTTTAGATACAGTCAATAAATAATGTGAACATTAACTAGGGATGTCCGATAATGGCTTTTATATTGTCCAACTCTTAATTACCGATACCGATATCAACCGATATCGATATATACAGTCATGGAATTAACACATTATTATGCCTAATTTGGACAACCAGGTGTGGTAAAGATAAGGTCCTTTTTTAAAAAATGTATAAAATAAAATAAAATAAATTAAAAACATTTTCTTGAATAAAAAAAGAAAGTATAACAATATAAAAACAGTTACATAGAAACTAGTAATTAATGAAAATGAGTAAAATTAACTGTTAAAGGTTAGTACTATTAGTGGAGCAGCAGCACGCATAATCATGTGTGCTTACGGACTGTATCCCTTGCAGACTGTATCGATATATATTGATATTAGGGCTGCAACAACTAATCGATTAAATCGATTAAAATCGATTATAAAAATAGTTGCCGATTAATTTAGTCATCGATTCGTTGGATCTATGCTATGCGCATGCGCAGAGGCTTTTAAAAAAAATAATAATAATATTTTTTTTTTTTTTAAATAAACCTTTATTTATAAACTGCAACATGTACAAACAGCTGAGAAACAATAATCAAAATAAGTATGGTGCCAGTATGCTGTTTTTTTTTCAATAAACTACTGGAAAGGATAGAAATGTAGTTTGTCTCTTTCATCCGATTATTAATCGATTAATCGAAGTAATAATCGACAGATTAATCGATTATCAAATTAATCGTTAGTTGCAGCCCTAATTGATATATAATGTAGGAACCAGAATATTAATAACAGAAATAAACAACACTTTTGTGTGAATGAGTGTAAATGGGGGAGGGAGGTTTTTTGGCTTGGTGCATTAATTGTAAGTGTATCTTGTGTTTTTCATGATGATTTAATAAAAAATAAAAATAAACGATACCGATAATAAAAAAAAACAATACCGATAATTTCCGATATTACATTTTAAATCATTTGTCATCTCTAATCATAACATGGAAATTTAAGAGAATGTGTTGTGAATGAGGATGCTTGTGGACTGGGATTTTGTATTATTATTATTTATGAATTTTTTTACACATTTTTATTTTAAAAAAAAACAGTTTTTCCAACATATTAAATTTTAGACGATTTCTCTTCTTAGTTATTATTTCTCTGGCTGTAGAAAAGACCCGCTCACAGGGCACAGAGGAGGCGTCAGTGCGACACAGTTCGCGTATCGGTCACGTGACCGAAACAGCACATGGTCGGTCACGTGACTTTCTAAAAGCGGTACGCGCACCGACACAGGGTGTTGCTCTATGAGCTCGACGCATGCGCCAATCACTACCATATACCCTTTGGGTTTTGTCACACTCCATTCCTTTGTTGTTTAATTAAATATATTGTTCTTTATTTATTATATTGTATTGTTTATATGTATAATAAATACATAGAGCAATATTGCCCCATTGTGGTTCTGTGCCGTCACAACTCCCTCCTCCGGCCATAACAGGGTTCCTTTCCCCTTTTGAACCAATAACCAGCGAATCAATAACGCTACCAATAATCCGTACTTGTGTCTGTTAATACACGTTAATTGTTTAATGATAAAATCAAGTTATGATTACTGTGATAAAAAGCAATATTGCCCCCTTGTGGTTCTGTGCCGTCACAACTCCCTCCTCCAGCCATAACAGGGTTCCTTTCCCTTTTGAACCAATAACCAGGGAATCGATAACGCTACCAATAATCAGTACTTGTGTCTGTTAATACACGTTAATTGTTTAATGATAAAATCAAGTTATGATTGCTGTGATAAAAAGCGAATAAAATGTTTTACTCCATGTAAACATGATGAGAGTGTGTGTGTGGGGCAATGATGGTATCGGTTTAGGGTGGGGTTTGTAGTAAGTCAAAGTTCTACCAAGTAATATTAATAACATGTAATATTTACATATTTGGATCATTTTAAGCATATTAATGTCACAGACGCATCACAACGTTCACTTTCCCTTCAACAACAACAAAACTACTAATCATGGCGGACTTGATGAGAGACAACAAAGACTACTTTGGGACAAATGATGATCCAGAAACTTCTATTTTTGAGCCTGAGTATAAGGAGGTGTCGATGTATTCCGCCTATAAAGTGCTCTAAAAAACCTCCCAAAACTTAATCAGGGTTTTATATACATACTGTAAGTATATATGTAGTATCTAATAACATTCATAATAACATGTAATGTTTACATATTTGGATCATTTTAAGCATATTAATGTCACAGACGCATCAAGTCTGCCATGATTAGTAGTTTTGTTGTTGTTGAAGGGAAAGTGAACGTTGTGATGCGTCTGTGAAATTAATATGCCGCCGTATGCTTAAAATGAGGAAAATATGTAAATATTATGTTATTATGAATGTTACTAGATACTACATATAAACATACAGTGTGTATATAAAACCCTGATTAAGCTTTGGGAGGTTTTTTAGAGCACTTTATAGGCGGGAAATATAGACACCTCCTTATAGTCAGGCTCAAAAATAGAAGTTTCTGGATCATCATTTGTCCCAAAGTAGTCCTTGTCGTCTCTCATCAAGTCCGCCATGATTAGTAGTTTTGTTGTTGTTGAAGGGAAAGTGAACGTTGTGATGCGTCTGTGAAATTAATATGCCGCCGTATGTTTAAAATGAGGAAAATATGTAAATATTACATGTCATTATGAATGTTACTAGATACTACATATATACTTACAGTGTGTATATATTACATGTTATTATGAATGTTACTAGATACTACATATATACTTACAGTGTGTATATAAAACCTTGATTAAATTTTGGGAGGATTTTTAGAGCACTTTATAGGCGGAATACATAGACACCTCCTTATATTCAGGCTCAAAAATAGAAGTTTCTGGATGATCGTTTGTCCCAAAGTAGTCTTTGTTGTCTCCCATCAAGTCTGCCATGATTAGTAGTCTTTTTTGTTGTTGAAGGGAAAGTCAACGTTGTGATGCGTCTGTGACATTAACATGCTTAAAATGATCCAAATATGTAAACATTACATGTTATTATGAATGTTACTAGATACTACATATAAACACACAGTGTGTATATAAAACCCTGATTAAGCTTTGGGAGGTTTTTTCGAGCACTTTATAGGCGGAATACATCGACACCTCCTTATATTCAGGCTCAAAAATAGCTGGATCATCATTTGTCCCAAAGTAATCTTTGTCGTCTCTCATCAAGTCCGCCATGATTAGTAGTTTTGTTGCTGTTGAAGGGAAAGTGAACGTTGTGATGCGTCTGTGAAATTAATACGCCGCCGTATGCTTAAAATTAGGAAATAATGTAAATATTACATGTTATTATGAATGTTACTAGATACTACATATATACTTACAGCGTGTATATATTACATGTTATTATGAATGTTACTAGATACTACATGTATACATACAGTGTGTATATAAAACCCTGATTAAGTTTTGGGAGGTTTTTTCGAGCACTTTATAGGCGGAATACATCGACACCTCCTTATATTCAGGCTCAAAAATAGAAGTTTCTGGATCATCATTTGTCCCAAAGTAGTCTTTGATGTCTCTCATCAAGTCTGCCATGATTAGTAGTCTTGTTGTTGTTGTTGAAGGGAAAGTGAACGTTGTGATGCGTCTGTGAAATTAATATGCCGCCGTATGCTTAAAATGAGGAAAATATGTAAATATTACTTGTTATTCTGAATGTTACTAGTTACTACATATGTAGATATAATGTGTATATAAAACCCTGATTAAGCTTTGGGAGGTTTTTTAGAGCACTTTATAGGTGGAATACATCGACACCTCCTTATAGTCAGGCTCAAAAATAGAAGTTTCTGGATCATCATTTGTCCCAAAGTAGTCCTTGTCGTCTCTCATCAAGTCTGCCATGATTAGTAGTTTTGTTGTTGTTGAAGGGAAAGTGAACGTTGTGATGCGTCTGTGAAATTAATATGCCGCCGTATGTTTAAAATGGGGAAAATATGTAAATATTACATGTTATTATGAATGTTACTAGATACTACATATATACTTACAGTGTGTATATATTACATGTTATTATGAATGTTACTAGATACTACATATATACTTACAGTGTGTATATAAAACCTTGATTACATTTTGGGAGGATTTTTAGAGCACTTTATAGGCGGAATACATAGACACCTCCTTATATTCAGGCTCAAAAATAGAAGTTTCTGGATCATCGTTTGTCCCAAAGTAGTCTTTGTTGTCTCCCATCAAGTCAGCCATGATTAGTAGTCTTTTTTGTTGTTGAAGGGAAAGTGAACGTTGTGATGCGTCTGTGACATTAACATGCTTAAAATGATCCAAATATGTAAACATTACATGTTATTATGAATGTTACTAGATACTACATATAAACATACAGTGTGTATATAAAACCCTGATTAAGCTTTGGGAGGTTTTTTCGAGCACTTTATAGGCGGAATACATCGACACCTCCTTATATTCAGGCTCAAAAATAGCTGGATCATCATTCGTCCCAAAGTAATCCTTGTCGTCTCTCATCAAGTCCGCCATGATTAGTAGTTTTGTTGTTGTTGAAGGGAAAGTGAACGTTGTGATGCGTCTGTGAAATTAATATGCCGCCGTATGTTTAAAATGAGGAAAATATGTAAATATTACATGTTATTATGAATGTTACTAGATACTACATATATACTTACAGTGTGTATATATTACATGTTATTATGAATGTTACTAGATACTACATATATACTTACAGTGTGTATATAAAACCTTGATTACATTTTGGGAGGATTTTTAGAGCACTTTATAGGTGGAATACATCGACACCTCCTTATATTCAGGCTCAAAAATAGAAGTTTCTGGATCATCATTTGTCCCAAAGTAGTCTTTGATGTCTCTCATCAAGTCTGCCATGATTAGTAGTCTTGTTGTTGTTGTTGAAGGGAAAGTGAACGTTGTGATGCGTCTGTGAAATTAATATGCCGCCGTATGCTTGAAATGAGGAACATATGTAAATATTACTTGTTATTCTGAATGTTACTAGATACTACATATGTAGATATAATGTGTATATAAAACCCTGATTAAGCTTTGGGAGGTTTTTTAGAGCACTTTATAGGTGGAATACATCGACACCTCCTTATATTCAGCCTCAAAAATAGAAGTTTCTGGATCATCATTTGTCCCAAAGTAGTCCTTGTCGTCTCTCATCAAGTCCGCCATGATTAGTAGTTTTGTTGTTGTTGAAGGGAAAGTGAACGTTGTGATGCGTCTGTGAAATTAATATGCCGCCGTATGCTTAAAATGAGGAAAATATGTAAATATTACTTGGTATTATGAATGTTACTAGATACTACATGTATACTTACAGCGTGTATATATTACATGTTATTATGAATGTTACTAGATACTACATATATACTTACAGCGTGTATATATTACATGTTATTTTGAATGTTACTAGATGCTACATGTATACATACAGTGTGTATATAAAACCAGTTTTGGGGGGGTTTTTCGAGCACTTTATAGGCGGAATACATCGACATCTATTAGTTTTGTTGTTAGCTGACTCTTGCTACTGTTTATTGACGATTTAGAATGCATAAATAAAATAAAAACATATGTGTTCTTGTCTTACAAACGGATTAATTCCATTAAAAAAGTGCAGTTCCCCTTTAAAGGCTCGTAAGTTGAGGTGATGCTGTACTTCTTCATTTCCGACCCATTTTCTTCAAGGGCTTTAGAACTCATGCCTCCATCTCCCCGCTGCACAATCTGGAGATAAGTTTGTTTATGAGAAGAACATTCCTGGCCTCGGATGGTGAGGCGCACAATCACATGCTGGTGGTCATTTCACAGTCCGCCGGTCAAAGGCAGGACTCTCCAGCTGGTTGGGCAGCTTTTTTTACGGCCTCTGCGTACGATTCCAAGCCTGGTTGTCACGTTGGATGTTTTTTGGCCTTTTCTCCCGGCAGCTACTCGTAAAAAACGAAAATGGAGACGCAAACTCCGCTCCTGCTTTGGCTCTTTTCGCCTCAAGTCACAACACATTAAATTAAACAAAGGTCTGTTTTTTTTTTTTATCGTTTATCGTCCCCCCCCCTCCAAACCAGTGACTCGACGCATTTTTCTTCCTGATTCATGAGACAAGCCGACTCTCTGTCTTTTGTTGATGCTCCGCAGCTCCCACTTTGTTTCCATGACAGTGTCATTACACGGCCATTAAAGGTCAAAGCACAACACATAATCGACTGAGAAGAGCTCTGTGTTGGATTGTGCTGGGTCGTGACATGTTGTTGTGAAAAAAATATATACAAAAATACTTTTTGTTTTTCGCGGAGAAGATGGCACGCCGTGGTGACATTGCTGGTAATGTGAGTCAACACACACACACAGAGCACTTGCAGGTGGAGACAGAAAAGGTGACAATAAACTAGTGTGAATGCTCAGAGGCTGAAGTTGAACCGAAACGCTGATGGAATGTAGGATGAATGTAGAAATGGTTTGAATGTTGAAATCGTTTAAACGCTGAGATGGTTTGAATGTTGAAGAGTTTGAATTTCCAGGAAAACCGGTGTTTGGTTTGGAACTTGGGAAAGTGTTAGTTTGAATGTCCAGGGTGAGAGGAATGTGTAAAAGTTGGAATGGTTTGAATAGGATGAAAAATGTGGGAATTGTGCAACTTGGAGAAATGTCCAATTCATTTCAACGGGAAATTCCTGGAAATTTGGGAATTTTAGGAAAAGTGGGATTTTTTTGAAAATGATTACGAGCATAAATGTCCTGAATGAACTGAATTGGTTGGTGTTGAAATTGTTTAAATCGGTCAAGAAATGTTGAATTAGTAACAGTTTTTAATTGAGAAATTCCTGGAATTTTGCAAAAACCGGGAATTTTTCCACTTCCTTAACCAACTTGTTTTTTTTTCCTGAAGATGAGTGTTTTGACGGTGGAATGGTTGAATTGGATTGAGCAATGTGAAAGGAGTAGTTGAACTTAAGGGTGGAAAAAGGTTAACAAAAAACGGGAATCCCTGGAAATTTGTTGAATGTGGAAAAATGGTAGTTTGAATGTCTAGGATGAGTTGAATGTGTTGAAGGTGGAATTGTTTGAATGGGTTGAAGAATGCGGGAATTGTGGAAGTTTGAAAAAAGGACAATTCATTTTGAATGGGGAAAATGCAAATATTTTAAAAAAGGAATTATGGGAAATCCGGGAATTTTTTTTAGAATTGTTGAAGTATAGCACACAATTGAAGTGAAATGCTGACAGAATGTAGTATGAATGTAAGAATAGTTTGAATGTTGGAATGGTTTGAATGTTGAAGAGTTCGAATTTCCAGGAAAAACGGAGTTTGGTTTGGAACTTGGGAAAGTGTTAGTTTGAATGTCCAGGATGAGAGGAATGTGTAAAAGTTGGAATGGTTTGAATAGGATGAAAAATGTGGGAATTGTGCAACTTGGAGAAATGTCCAATTCATTTCAACGGGAAATTCCTGGAAATTTGGGAATTTTAGGAAAAGTGGGATTTTTTTGAAAATGATTACGAGCATAAATGTCCTGAATGAACTGAATTGGTTGGTGTTGAAATGGTTTAAATCGGTCAAGAAATGTTGAATTAGTAACAGTTTTTAATTGAGAAATTCCTGGAATTTTGCAAAAACCGGGAATTTTTCCACTTCCTTAACCAACTTGTTTTTTTTCCTGAAGATGAGTGTTTTGACGGTGGAATGGTTGAAATGGATTGAGCAATGTGAAAGGAGTAGTTGAACTTAAGGGTGGAAATAGGTTACCAAAAACGGGAATCCCTGGAAATTTGTTGAATGTGGAAAAATGGTAGTTTGAATGTCTAGGATGAGTTGAATGTGTTGAAGGTGGAATTGTTTGAATGGGTTGAAGAATGCGGGAATTGTGGAAGTTTGAAAAAAGGACAATTCATTTTGAATGGGGAAAATGCAAATATTTAAAAAAAGGAATTATGGGAAATCCGGGAATATTTTTTTGAATTGTTGAAGTATAGCACACAATTGAAGTGAAATGCTGACAGAATGTAGTATGAATGTAAGAATAGTTTGAATGTTGGAATGGTTTGAATGTTGAAGAGTTCGAATTTCCAGGAAAACCGGAGTTTGGTTTGGAACTTGGGAAAGTGTTAGTTTGAATGTCCAGGTTGAGTGGAATGTGTTGATGTTGGAATAGTTTGAATAGGTTGAAAAATGTGGGAATTGTGCAACTTGGAGAAATGTCCAATTCATTTCAACGGGAAATTCCTGGAAATTTGGGAATTTTAGGAAAAGTGGGATTTTTTTGAAAATGATTACGAGCATAAATGTCCTGAATGAACTGAATTGGTTGGTGTTGAAATTGTTTAAATCGGTCAAGAAATGTTGAATTAGTAACAGTTTTTTAATTGAGAAATTCCTGGAATTTTGCAAAAACCGGGAATTTTTCCACTTCCTTAACCAACTTGTTTTTTTTCCTGAAGATGAGTGTTTTGACGGTGGAATGGTTGAAATGGATTGAGCAATGTGAAAGGAGTAGTTGAACTTAAGGGTGGAAATAGGTTACCAAAAACGGGAATCCCTGGAAATTTGTTGAATGTGGAAAAATGGTAGTTTGAATGTCTAGGATGAGTTGAATGTGTTGAAGGTGGAATTGTTTGAATGGGTTGAAGAATGCGGGAATTGTGGAAGTTTGAAAAAAGGACAATTCGTTTTGAATGGGGAAAATGCAAATATTTAAAAAAAGGAATTATAGGAAATCCGGGAATTTTTTTTTATAATTGTTGAAGTATAGCACACAATTGAAGTGAAATGCTGACAGAATGTAGTATGAATGTAAGAATAGTTTGAATGTTGGAATGGTTTGAATGTTGAAGAGTTCGAATTTCCAGGAAAACCGGAGTTTGGTTCGGAACTTGGGAAAGTGTTAGTTTGAATGTCCAGGTTGAGTGGAATGTGTTGATGTTGGAATAGTTTGAATAGGTTGAAAAATGTGGGAATTGCGCAACTTGGAGAAATGTCCAATTCATTTCAACGGGAAATTCCTGGAAATTTGGGAATTTTAGGAAAAGTGGGATTTTTTTGAAAATGATTACGAGCATAAATGTCCAGAATGAACTGAATTGGTTGGTGTTGAAATTGTTTAAATCGGTCAAGAAATGTTGAATTAGTAACAGTTTTTAATTGAGAAATTCCTGGAATTTTGCAAAAACCGGGAATTTTTCCACTTCCTTAACCAACTTGTTTTTTTTCCTGAAGATGAGTGTTTTGACGGTGGAATGGTTGAAATGGATTGAGCAATGTGAAAGGAGTAGTTGAACTTAAGGGTGGAAATAGGTTACCAAAAACGGGAATCCCTGGAAATTTGTTGAATGTGGAAAAATGGTAGTTTGAATGTCTAGGATGAGTTGAATGTGTTGAAGGTGGAATTGTTTGAATGGGTTGAAGAATGCGGGAATTGTGGAAGTTTGAAAAAAGGACAATTAATTTTGAATGGGGAAAATGCAAATATTTAAAAAAAGGAATTATGGGAAATCCGGGAATTTTTTTTAGAATTGTTGAAGTATAGCACACAATTGAAGTGAAATGCTGACAGAATGTAGTATGAATGTAAGAATAGTTTGAATGTTGGAATGGTTTGAATGTTGAAGAGTTCGAATTTCCAGGAAAACCGGAGTTTGGTTTGGAACTTGGGAAAGTGTTAGTTTGAATGTCCAGGTTGAGTGGAATGTGTTGATGTTGGAATAGTTTGAATAGGTTGAAAAATGTGGGAATTGTGCAACTTGGAGAAATGTCCAATTCATTTCAACGGGAAATTCCTGGAAATTTGGGAATTTTAGGAAAAGTGGGATTTTTTTGAAAATGACTACGAGCATAAATGTCCTGAATGAACTGAATTGGTTGGTGTTGAAATTGTTTAAATCGGTATAGAAATGTTGAATTAGTAACAGTTTTTAATTGAGAAATTCCTGGAATTTTGCAAAAACCGGGAATTTTTCCACTTCCTTAACCAACTTGTTTTTTTTCCTGAAGATGAGTGTTTTGACGGTGGAATGGTTGAAATGGATTGAGCAATGTGAAAGGAGTAGTTGAACTTAAGGGTGGAAATAGGTTACCAAAAACGGGAATCCCTGGAAATTTGTTGAATGTGGAAAAATGGTAGTTTGAATGTCTAGGATGAGTTGAATGTGTGGAAGGTGGAATTGTTTGAATGGGTTGAAGAATGCGGGAATTGTGGAAGTTTGAAAAAAGGACAATTCATTTTGAATGGGGAAAATGCAAATATTTTAAAAAAGGAATTATGGGAAATCCGGGAATTTTTTTAGAATTGTTGAAGTATAGCACACAATTGAAGTGAAATGCTGACAGAATGTAGTATGAATGTAAGAATAGTTTGAATGTTGGAATGGTTTGAATGTTGAAGAGTTCGAATTTCCAGGAAAACCGGAGTTTGGTTTGGAACTTGGGAAAGTGTTAGTTTGAATGTCCAGGATGAGAGGAATGTGTAAAAGTTGGAATGGTTTGAATAGGATGAAAAATGTGGGAATTGTGCAACTTGGAGAAATGTCCAATTCATTTCAATGGGAACTTCCTGGAAATTTGGGGATTTTAGGAAAAACGGGATTTAAAAAAAATAAATGATTAGGAGCATAAATGAGCTGAATTGGTTGGTGTTGGAATTGTAAAAATAGGTCAAGAAATGTTGAATTAGTAACAGTTTTTTAATTGATAAAATGTGTTATGGAATTCCTGGAATTCCGGGAAAAGCAGGAATTTTGTAGTTCCTAAACCAACTTTTTTTTTTTTCCCGACTAAGAAAAATGTATTGACAGTGAAATGGGATGAAAATGTAAAAGGAGTACTCAAAAGAAAAAGGTTGGAAATAGGGTTAACAAAAACCAAGAATTCCTGGAAATGTGTTGAATGTGGAAAAGTAGTAGATAGTTTGAATGTCTAGGATGAGTTGAATGTGTTGAAGGTGGAATGGTTTGAATCGGTTGAAAAATGTGGGAGGCTCATAACGGATTTCTCTGGGCCTTGAATTTGGAAAATGCACACAAAAAAAAGAAGGAACTATGGGAAATCTGGGAATTTTTTTTAGAATTGTTGAAATAGGGCACACAAATGAACTGAAATGCTGACAGAATGTAGTATGAATGTAAGAATAGTTTGAATGTTGGAATGGTTTGAATGTTTAAGACTTCGAATTTCCAAGAAAACTGGAATTTTGTTTGGAACTTGGGAAAGTGTTAGTTTGAATGTCCAGGATGAGTGGAATGTGTAAATGTTGGAAGGTTTGAATAGGTTGAAAAATGTGGGAATTGTGCAACTTGGAGAAATGTCCTATTCATTCCAATAGGAACGTCCTGGAAATTTGGGAATTGTAGTCAAAGTGGGATTTTTTTTAAGATTATTAGGAGCATACATGTCCTGAATGAGCTGAATTGGTTGGTGTTGGAATTGTTTAAATCAATCAAGTAATGTTGAATTAGTAACTGTTTTTAATTGAGAAATTCCTGGAATTTTAAAAAAATGGGAATTTTTGTAGTTCTTAACCAACTTTTTTTTTGTCCTGAAGATGAGTGTTTTGACGGTGGAACAGTTGAAATGGGTTGAGCAATGTGAAAAGAGTAGTTGAAGTTAAGGGTGGAAAAAGGTTACCAAAAAACGGGAATCCCTGGAAATTTTTTGAATGTGGAAAAATGGTAGTTTGAATGTCTAGGATGAGTTGAATGTGTTGAAGGTGGAATGGTTGGAATGGGTTGAAGAATGCGGGAATTGTGGAAGTTTGAAAAAAGGCCAATTCATTTTAAATGGGAAAAATGCTCAAATAAAAAAAAAGGAATTATAGGAAATCCGGGAATTTTTTTTAGAATTTTTGAAGTAGAGCACACAATTGAAGTGAAATGCTGACATAATGTAGTATGAATTTAAGAATAGTTTGCATGTTGGAATGGTTTGAATGTTGAAGAGTTCGATTTTCCAGGAAAAACAGAATTTGGTTTGGAACTTGGGAAAGTGTTAGTTTGAATGTCCAGGATGAGAGGAATGTGTAAAAGTTGGAATGGTTTGAATAGGTTGAAAAATGTGGGAATTGTGCAACTTGGAAAAATGTCCTATTCATTTCAATGGAACTTCCCAGAAATGTGGGAATTTTAGGAAAAGCAGGATTTTTTTTAAAAAAATGATTAGGAGCACGAATGTCGTAAATGAGCTGAATTGGTTGGTGTTGGAATTGTTAAAAACAGTTTTTTAATTGAGAAATTGTATTATGGAATTCCTGGAATTTTTGGAAAACCGGGAGTTTTCTATTTCCTAAACCAACTTTTTTTTCTTCCCTCGACTAAGAAAAATGTATTGACAGTGAAATGGGATGGAAATGTAAAAGGAGTACTCAAACGAAAAAGCTTGGAAATAGGTTTGACAAAAATCAGGAATTCCTGGAAATGTGTTGAATGTGGAAAAGTAGTAGATAGTTTGAATTTCTAGAATGACTTGAATGTTGGAATGGTTTGAATCGGTTGAAAAATGTGGGGATTGTGCAACTTGGAGAAATGTCCTATTCATTTCAATGGGAACTTCCTGGAAATTTGGGAATTTAAGGAAAAGTGGGAATTTTTTGAAAATGATTAGGAGCATGAATGTCGTAAATGAGCTGATTTGGTTGGTGTTGGAATTGTTCAAAACAGTGTTTTAATTGAGAAATTGTATTATGGAATTCCTGGAATTTCGGGAAAACCAGGAATTTTCTAGTTCCTAAACCAACTTTTTTTTTTTCCCGACTAAGAAAAATGTATTGACAGTGAAATGGGATGGAAATGTAAAAGGAGTACTCAAACGAAAAAGGTTGGAAATAGGGTTGACACAAATCAGGAATTCCTGGAAATTTGTTTAATGTGGGAAAGTAGAAGATAGTTTGAATGTCTAGGATGACTTGAATGTTGGAATGGTTTGAATAGGTTGAAAAAGGTGGGAATTGTGCAACTTGGAGAAATGTCCTATTCATTTCAATGGGAACTTCCTGGAAATTTGGGAATTTTAGGAAAAGTGGGAATTTTTTGAAAATGATTAGGAGCATGAATGTCGTAAATGAGCTGATTTGGTTGGTGTTGTAATTGTTAAAAACAGTATTTTAGTTGAGAAATTGTATTATGGAATACCTGGAATTTCGGGAAAACCGGGAATTTTCTAGTTCCTAAACCAACTTTTTTTTTTTCCCGACTAAGAAAAATGTATTGACAGTGAAATGGTATGAAAATGTATAAGGAGTACTCAAACGAAAAAGGTTGGAATTAGGGTTGACAAAAATCAGGATTTCCTGGAAATGTGTTGAATGTGGAAAAGTACTAGATAGTTTGAATGTCTAGGATGACTTGAATGTTGGAATGGTTTGAATAGGTTGACAAATGTGGGAATTGTGCAACTTGGAGAAATGTCCTATTCATTTCAATGGTAACTTCCTGGAAATTTGGGAATTTTAGGAAAAGTGGGAATTTTTTGAAAATGATTAGGAGCATGAATGTCGTAAATGAGCTGATTTGGTTGGTGTTGTAATTGTTAAAAACAGTATTTTAGTTGAGAAATTGTATTATGGAATTCCTGGAATTTCGGGAAAACCGGGAATTTTCTAGTTCCTAAACCAACTCTTTTTTTTCCCGAGTAAGAAAAATGTATTGACAGTGAAATGGTATGAAAATGTATAAGGAGTACTCAAACGAAAAAGGTTGGAATTAGGGTTGACAAAAATCAGGATTTCCTGGAAATTTGTTGAATGCGGAAAAGTACTAGATAGTTTGAATGTCTAGGATGACTTGAATGTTGGAATGGTTTGAATAGGTTGACAAATGTGGGAATTGTGCAACTTTGAGAAATGTCCTATTCATTCCAATGAAAACTTCCTGGAAATTTGGGAATTTTTTGAAAATGATTAGGAGCATGAATGTCTTAAATGAGCTGATTTGGTTGGTGTTGGAGTTGTTAAAAACAGTATTTTAATTGAGAAATTGTATTATGGAATTCCTGGAATTTTGGGAAAACAGGGAATTTTCCAGTTCCTAAACCAACTTTTTTTTTCCAGACTAAGAAAAATGTATTGACATTGAAATGGGATGGCAATGTAAAAGGAGTACTCAAACGAAAATGGTTGGAAATAGTGTTGACAAAAATCAGGAATTCCTGGAAATGTGTTGAATGTGGAAAAGTAGTAGATAGTTTGAATGTCTAGGATGACTTGAATGTTGGAATGGTTTGAATAGGTTGAAAAATGCGGGAATTGTGAAACTTGGAGAAATGTCCTATTCATTTCAATGGTAACTTCCTGGAAATTTGGGAATTTTAGGAAAAGTGGGAATTTTTTGAAAATTATTAGGAGCATGAATGTCGTAAATGAGCTGATTTGGTTGGTGTTGTAATTGTTAAAAACAGTATTTTAGTTGAGAAATTGTATTTTGGAATTCCTGGAATTTCGGGAAAACCGGGAATTTTCTAGTTCCTAAACCAACTTTTTTTTTTTCCCGACTAAGAAAAATGTATTGGCAGTGAAATGGTATGAAAATGTATAAGGAGTACTCAAACGAAAAAGGTTGGAATTAGGGTTGACACAAATCAGGATTTCCTGGAAATTTGTTGAATGTGGAAAAGTACTAGATAGTTTGAATGTCTAGGATGACTTGAATGTTGGAATGGTTTGAATAGGTTGACAAATGTGGGAATTGTGCAACTTGGAGAAATGTCCTATTCATTCCAATGAAAACTTCCTGGAAATTTGGGATTTTTTTGAAAATGATTAGGAGCATGAATGTCTTAAATGAGCTGATTTGGTTGGTGTTGGAATTGTTAAAAACAGTATTTTAATTGAGAAATTGTATTATGGAATTCCTGGAATTTCGGGAAAACCGGGAATTTTCTAGTTCCTAAACCAACTTTTTTTTTTTTTCCCGACTAAGAAAAATGTATTGACAGTGAAATGGGATGGAAATGTAAAAGGAGTACTCAAACGGAAAAGGTTGGAAATAGGGTTGACAAAAATCAGGAATTCCTGGAAATGTGTTGAATGTGGAAAAGTAGTAGATAGTTTGAATGTCTAGGATGACTTGAATGTTGGAATGGTTTGAATAGGTTGAAAAATGCGGGAATTGTGCAACTTGGAGAAATGTCCTATTCATTTCAATGGTAACTTCCTGGAAATTTGGGAATTTTAGGAAAAGTGGGAATTTTTTGAAAATTATTAGGAGCATGAATGTCGTAAATGAGCTGATTTGGTTGGTGTTGGAATTGTTAAAAACAGTATTTTAATTGAGAGATTGTATTATGGAATTCCTGGAATTTCGGGAAAACCGGGAATTTTCTAGTTCCTAAACCAACTTTTTTTTTTCCCGACTAAGAAAAATGTATTGACAGTGAAATGGTATGAAAATGTATAAGGAGTACTCAAACGAAAAAGGTCGGAATTAGGGTTGACAAAAATCAGGATTTCCTGGAAATTTGTTGAATGTGGAAAAGTACTAGATAGTTTGAATGTCTAGGATGACTTGAATGTTGGAATGGTTTGAGTAGGTTGACAAATGTGGGAATTGTGCAACTTGGAGAAATGTCCTATTCATTCCAATGAAAACTTCCTGGAAATTTGGGAATTTTTTGAAAATGATTAGGAGCATGAATGTCTTAAATGAGCTGATTTGGTTGGTGTTGGAGTTGTTAAAAACAGTATTTTAATTTAGAAATTGTATTATGGAATTCCTGGAATTTTGGGAAAACAGGGAATTTTCTAGTTCCTAAACCAACTTTTTTTTTTCCAGACTAAGAGAAATGTATTGACATTGAAATGGGATGGCAATGTAAAAGGGGTACTCAAACGAAAAAGGTTGGAAATAGGGTTGACAAAAATCAGGAATTCCTGGAAATGTGTTGAATGTGGAAAAGTAGTAGATAGTTTGAATGTCTAGGATGACTTGAATGTTGGAATGGTTTGAATAGGTTGAAAAATGTGGGAATTGTGCAACTTGGAGAAATGTCCTATTCATTTCAATGGTAACTTCCTGGAAATTTGGGAATTTCAGGAAAAGTGGGAATTTTTTGAAAATGATTAGGAGCATGAATGTCGTAAATGAGCTGATTTGGTTGGTGTTGTAATTGTTAAAAACAGTATTTTAGTTGAGAAATTGTATTATAGAATTCCTGGAATTTCGGGAAAACCGGGAATTTTCTAGTTCCTAAACCAACTTTTTTTTTTTTTCCCAACTAAGAAAAATGTATTGACAGTGAAATGGTATGAAAATGTATAAGGAGTACTCAAACAAAAAAGGTTGGAAATATGGTTGACAAAAATCAGGATTTCCTGGAAATTTGTTGAATGTGGGAAAGTAGTAGATAGTTTGAATGTCTAGGATGACTTGAATGTTGGAATGGTTTGAATAGGTAGAAAAATGTGGGAATTGTGCAACTTGGAGAAATGTCCTATTAATTTCAATGGTAACTTCCTGGAAATTTGGGAATTTTAGGAAAAGTGGGAATTTTTTGAAAATTATTAGGAGCATGAATGTCGTAAATGAGCTGATTTGGTTGGTGTTGGAATTGTTAAAAACAGTATTTTAATTGAGAGATTGTATTATGGAATTCCCGGAATTTCGGGAAAACCGGGAATTTTCTATTTCCTAAACCAACTTTTTTTTTTCCCGACTAAGAAAAATGTATTGACAGTGAAATGGGATGGAAATGTAAAAGGAGTACTCAAACGGAAAAGGTTGGAAATAGGGTTGACAAAAATCAGGAATTCCTGGAAATGTGTTGAATGTGGGAAAGTAGTAGATAGTTTGAATGTCTAGGATGACTTGAATGTTGGAATGGTTTGAATAGGTTGAAAAATGCGGGAATTTTGCAACTTGGAGAAATGTCCTATTCATTTCAATGGGAACTTCCTGGAAATTTGGGAATTTTATGAAAAGTGGGAATTTTTTGAAAATTATTAGGAGCATGAATGTCGTAAATGAGCTGATTTGGTTGGTGTTGGAATTGTTCAAAACAGTATTTTAATTGAGAAATTGTATTATGGATTTCCCGGAATTTCGGGAAAACCGGGAATTTTCTAGTTCCTAAACCAACTTTTTTTTTTCCCGACTAAGAAAAATGTATTGACAGTGAAATGGGATGGAAATGTAAAAGGAGTACTCAAACGGAAAAGGTTGGAAATAGGGTTGACAAAAATCAGGAATTCCTGGAAATGTGTTGAATGTGGAAAAGTAGTAGATAGTTTGAATATCTAGGATGTCTTGAATGTTGGAATGGTTTGAATAGGTTGAAAAATGCGGGAATTGTGCAACTTGGAGAAATGTCCTATTAATTTCAATGGGAACTTCCTGGAAATTTGGGAATTTTAGGAAAAGTGGGAATTTTTTGAAAATGATTAGGAGCATGAATGTCGTAAATGAGCTGATTTTGGTTGGTGTTGTAATTGTTAAAAACAGTATTTTAGTTGAGAAATTGTATTATGGAATTCCTAGAATTTCGGGAAATCCGGGATTTTTCTAGTTCCTAAACCAACTTTTTTTTTCCCGACTGAGAAAAATGTATTGACAGTGAAATGGTATGAAAATGTATAAGGAGTACTCAAATGAAAAAGGTTGGAAATAGGGTTGACAAAAATCAGGATTTCCTGGAAATTTGTTGAATGTGGAAAAGTAGTACATAGTTTGAATGTCTAGGATGACTTGAATGTGTTGAAGGTGGAATAGTTTGAATCGGTTGACAAATGTGGGAGGCTCATAACGAATTTCTCTGGGCCTTGAATGGGGAAAATGCACACCAAAAAAAAGGAATTATGGGAAATCCGGGAATTTTTTTTTAGAATTGTTGAAATAGAGCACACAATTGAACTGCAATGCTGACAGAATGTAGTATGAATGTAACAACAATTTGAATAATGGAATGGTTTGAATGTTGAATAGTTCGAATTTCCAGGAAAAATGGATTTTGGTGTGGAACTTGGGAAAGTGTTAGTTTGAATGTCCAGGATGAGTGGAATGTGTAAATGTTGGAATGGTTTGAATAGGATGAAAAATGTGGGAATTGTGCAACTTGGAGAAATGTCCTATTCATTTCAATGGGAACTTCCTGGAAAAGCCTGATTTATTTTTTTTTAAATGATTAGGAACATGGATGTCGTAAATGAGCTGATTTGGTTGGTGTTGGAATTTTCAAAAACAGTTTTTTAATTGAGAAAATGTATTATGGAATTCCTGGAATTTTGGGAAAACTGGGAATTTTGTAGTTTCTAAACCATTTTTTTTATTCCCCTGACTAAGAAAAATGTATTGACAGTGAAATGGAATGGAAATGCATAAGGAGTACTCAAAAGAAAAAGGTTGGAAATAAGGTTGACAAAAATCAGGAATTCCTGGAAATGTGTTGAATGTGGAAAAGTAGTAGATAGTTTGAATGTCTAGGATGACTTGAATGTTGGAATGGTTTGAATAGGATGAAAAATGTGGGAATTGTGCAACTTGGAGAAATGTCCTATTCATTTCAATGGGAACTTCCTGGAAATGTGGGATTTTTAGGAAAAGTGGTAATTTTTTGAAAATTATTAGGAGCATGAATGTTGTAAATGAGCTGATTTGGTTGGTGTTGGATTTGTTAAAAACAGTATTAATTGAGAAATTGTATTATGGAATTCCTAGAATTTCGGGAAAACCGGGAATTTTCTAGTTCCAAAACCAACTTTTTTTTTCTCGACTAAGAAAAATGTTTTGACAGTGAAATGGTATGAAAATGTATAAGGAGTACTCAAACGAAAAAGGTTGGAAATAGGGTTAACAAAAATCAGGAATTCCTGGAAATTTGTTGAATGTGGAAAAGTAGTAGATAGTTTGAATGTCTAGGATGACTTGAATGTTGGAATGGTTTGAATAGGTTGAAAAATGTGGGAATTGTGCAACTTGGAGAAATGTCCTATTCATTTCAATGGGAACTTCCTGGAAATTTGGGAATTTTAGGAAAAGTGGGAATTTTTTGAAAATGATTAGGAGCATGAATGTCGTAAATGAGCTGATTTGGTTGGTGTTGGAATTGTTCAAAACAGTATTTTAATTGAGAAATTGTATTATGGAATTCCTGGAATTTCGGGAAAACCGGGAATTTTCTAGTTCCTAAACCAACTTTTTTTTTTTCCCGACTAAGAAAAATGTATTGACAGTGAAATGGGATGGAAATGTAAAAGGAGTACTCAAACGAAAAAGGTTGGAAATAGGGTTGACACAAATCAGGAATTCCTGGAAATTTGTTGAATGTGGAAAAGTAGTAGATAGTTTGAATGTCTAGGATGACTTGAATGTTGGAATGGTTTGAATAGGTTAAACAATGTGGGAATTGTGCAACTTGGAGAAATGTCCTATTCATTTCAATGGGAACTTCCTGGAAATTTGGGAATTTTAGGAAAAGTGGGAATTTTTTAAAAATTATTAGGAGCATGAATGTTGTAAATGAGCTGATTTGGTTGGTGTTGGATTTGTTAAAAACAGTATTAATTGAGAAATTGTATTATGGAATTCCTAGAATTTCGGGAAAACCGGGAATTTTCTAGTTCCAAAACCAACTTTTTTTTTCTCGACTAAGAAAAATGTTTTGACAGTGAAATGGTATGAAAATGTATAAGGAGTACTCAAACGAAAAAGGTTGGAAATAGGGTTAACAAAAATCAGGAATTCCTGGAAATGTGTTGAATGTGGAAAAGTAGTAGATAGTTTGAATGTCTAGGATGACTTGAATGTTGGAATGGTTTGAATAGGATGAAAAATGTGGGAATTGTGCAACTTGGAGAAATGTCCTATTCATTTCAATGGGAACTTCCTGGAAATGTGGGATTTTTAGGAAAAGTGGGAATTTTTTGAAAATGATTAGGAGCCTGAATGTAGTAAATGAGCTGATTTGGTTGGTGTTGGAATTGTTAAAAACAGTATTTTAATTGAGAAATTGTATTATGGAATTCCTGGAATTTCGGGAAAACCGGGAATTTTCTAGTTCCTAAACCAACTTTTTTTTTTTTCCCCGACTAAGAAAAATGTATTGACAGTGAAATGGTATGAAAATGTATAAGGAGTACTCAAACAAAAAAGGTTGGAAATATGGTTGACAAAAATCAGGATTTCCTGGAAATTTGTTGAATGTGGGAAAGTAGTAGATAGTTTGAATGTCTAGGATGACTTGAATGTTGGAATGGTTTGAATTGGTTGAAAAATGTGGGAATTGTGCAACTTGGAGAAATGTCCTATTAATTTCAATGGGAACTTCCTGGAAATTTGGGAATTTTAGGAAAAGTGGGAATTTTTTGAAAATTATTAGGAGCATGAATGCCGTAAATGAGCTGATTTGGTTGGTGTTGTAATTGTTAAAAACAGTATTTTAGTTGAGAAATTGTATTATGGAATTCCTGGAATTTCGGGAAAACCGGGAATTTTCTAGTTCCTAAACCAACTTTTTTTTTCCCGACTAAGAAAAATGTATTGACAGTGAAATGGTATGAAAATGTATAAGGAGTACTCAAACGAAAAAGGTTGGAATTAGGGTTGACAAAAATCAGAATTTCCTGGAAATTTGTTGAATGTGGAAAAGTACTAGATAGTTTGAATGTCTAGGATGACTTGAATGTTGGAATGGTTTAAATAGGTTGACAAATGTGGGAATTCTGCAACTTGGAGAAATGTCCTATTCATTCCAATGAAAACTTCCTGGAAATTTGGGAATTTTTTGAAAATGATTAGGAGCATGAATGTCTTAAATGGGCTGATTTGGTTGGTGTTGGAGTTGTTAAAAACAGTATTTTAATTGAGAAATTGTTTAATGGAATTCCTGGAATTTTGGGAAAACAGGGAATTTTCCAGTTCCTAAACCAACTTTTTTTTTTCCAGACTAAGAAAAATGTATTGACATTGAAATGGGATGGCAATGTAAAAGGAGTACTCAAACGAAAAAGGTTGGAAATAGGGTTGACAAAAATCAGGAATTCCTGGAAATGTGTTGAATGTGGAAAAGTAGTAGATAGTTTGAATGTCTAGGATGACTTGAATGTTGGAATGGTTTGAATAGGTTGAAAAATGCGGGAATTGTGCAACTTGGAGAAATGTCCTATTCATTCCAATGAAAACTTCCTGGAAATTTGGGAATTTTTTGAAAATGATTAGGAGCATGAATGTCTTAAATGAGCTGATTTGGTTGGTGTTGGAGTTGTTAAAAACAGTATTTTAATTGAGAAATTGTATTATGGAATTCCTGGAATTTTGGGAAAACAGGGAATTTTCCAGTTCCTAAACCAACTTTTTTTTTCCAGACTAAGAAAAATGTATTGACATTGAAATGGGATGGAAATGTAAAAGGAGTACTCAAACGAAAAAGGTTGGAAATAGGGTTGACAAAAATCAGGAATTCCTGGAAATGTGTTGAATGTGGAAAAGTAGTAGATAGTTTGAATGTCTAGGATGACTTGAATGTTGGAATGGTTTGAATAGGTTGAAAAATGCGGGAATTGTGCAACTTGGAGAAATGTCCTATTCATTTCAATGGGAACTTCCTGGAAATTTGGGAATTTTAGGAAAAGTGGGAATTTTTTGAAAATTATTAGGAGCATGAATGTCGTAAATGAGCTGATTTGGTTGGTGTTGGAATTGTTAAAAACAGTATTTTAATTGAGAGATTGTATTATGGAATTCCTGGAATTTCGGGAAAACCGGGAATTTTCTAGTTCCTAAACCAACTTTTTTTTTTCCCGACTAAGAAAAATGTATTGACAGTGAAATGGGATGGAAATGTAAAAGGAGTACTCAAACGGAAAAGGTTGGAAATAGGGTTGACAAAAATCAGGAATTCCTGGAAATGTGTTGAATGTGGAAAAGTAGTAGATAGTTTGAATGTCTAGGACGGGGGTCGGCAACCCGCGGCTCTAGAGCCGCATGCGGCTCTTTAGCGCCGCCCTAGTGGCTCTCTGGAGATTTTTCAAAAATGTATGAAGAATAGAAAAAGATGAGGGGAAAAAAATCTATTTTTTTGTTTTAGTATGGTTTCTGTAGGAGGACAAACATGACACAAACCTCCCTAATTGTTATAAATCACACTGTTTATATTAAATATGCTTCACTCATTCGAGTATTTGGCGAGCGCCGTTTTGTCCTACTTATTTTGGCGGTCCCTGAACTCACCGTATAGCTTGTTTACATGTATACATTTCTCCGACTTTCTAGGACGTGTTTTATGCCACTTCTTTTTCTGTCTCATTTTGTCCACCACACTTTTAACGTTGTGCATGAATGCACAAAGGTGAGTTTTGTTGATGTTATTGACTTGTGTGGAGTGCTAATCAGACATATTTAGTCACTGCATGACTGCAAGCTAATCGATGCTAACATGCTATTTAGGCTAGCGATATGTACATATTGCATCATTATGCCTCATTTGTAGCTATATTTGAGCTCATTTAGTTTCCTTTAAGTCCTCTTAATTAAATGTATATCTCATGACACATGTAATATGGCTTTTAATTTTTTGCGGCTCCAGACAGATTTTTTTTTGTATTTTTGGTCCAATATGGCTCTTTCAACATTTTGGGTTGCCGACCCCTGGTCTAGGATGACTTGAATGTTGGAATGGTTTGAATAGGTTGAAAAATGCGGGAATTGTGCAACTTGGAGAAATGTCCTATTCATTTCAATGGTAACTTCCTGGAAATTTGGGAATTTTAGGAAAAGTGGGAATTTTTTGAAAATTATTAGGAGCATGAATGTCGTAAATGAGCTGATTTGGTTGGTGTTGGAGTTGTTAAAAACAGTATTTTAATTGAGAAATTGTATTATGGAATTCCTGGAATTTCGGGAAAACCGGGAATTTTCTAGTTCCTAAACCAACTTTTTTTTTTTCCCGACTAAGAAAAATGTATTGACAGGGAAATGGGATGGCAATGTAAAAGGAGTACTCAAACGAAAAAGGTTGGAAATAGGGTTGACAAAAATCAGGAATTCCTGGAAATGTGTTGAATGTGGAAAAGTAGTAGATAGTTTGAATGTCTAGGATGACTTGAATGTTGGAATGGTTTGAATAGGTGGAAAAATGCGGGAATTGTGCAACTTGGAGAAATGTCCTATTCATTTCAATGAAAACTTCCTGGAAATTTGGGCATTTTTTGAAAATGATTAGGAGCATGAATGTCTTAAATGAGCTGATTTGGTTGGTGTTGGAGTTGTTCAAAACAGTATTTTAATTGAGAAATTGTATTATGGAATTCCTGGAATTTTGGGAAAACAGGGAATTTTCCAGTTCCTAAACCAACTTTTTTTTTTCCAGACTAAGAAAAATGTATTGACAGTGAAATGGGATGGAAATGTAAAAGGAGTACTCAAACGAAAAAGGTTGGAAATAGGGTTGACAAAAATCAGGAATTCCTGGAAATGTGTTGAATGTGGAAAAGTAGTAGATAGTTTGAATGTCTAGGACGGGGGTCGGCAACCCGCGGCTCTAGAGCCGCATGCGGCTCTTTAGCGCCGCCCTAGTGGCTCTCTGGAGATTTTTCAAAAATGTATGAAGAATAGAAAAAGATGAGGGGAAAAAAATCTATTTTTTTGTTTTAGTATGGTTTCTGTAGGAGGACAAACATGACACAAACCTCCCTAGTTGTTATAAATCACACTGTTTATATTAAATATGCTTCACTCATTCGAGTATTTGGCGAGCGCCGTTTTGTCCTACTTATTTTGACAGTCCCTGAACTCACCGTATAGCTTGTTTACATGTATACATTTCTCCGACTTTCTAGGACGTGTTTTATGCCACTTCTTTTTCTGTCTCATTTTGTCCACCACACTTTTAACGTTGTGCATGAATGCACAAAGGTGAGTTTTGTTGATGTTATTGACTTGTGTGGAGTGCTAATCAGACATATTTAGTCACTGCATGACTGCAAGCTAATCGATGCTAACATGCTATTTAGGCTAGCGATATGTACATATTGCATCATTATGCCTCATTTGTAGCTATATTTGAGCTCATTTAGTTTCCTTTAAGTCCTCTTAATTAAATGTATATCTCATGACACATGTAATATGGCTTTTAATTTTTTGCGGCTCCAGACAGATTTTTTTTTGTATTTTTGGTCCAATATGGCTCTTTCAACATTTTGGGTTGCCGACCCCTGGTCTAGGATGACTTGAATGTTGGAATGGTTTGAATAGGTTGAAAAATGCGGGAATTGTGCAACTTGGAGAAATGTCCTATTCATTTCAATGGTAACTTCCTGGAAATTTGGGAATTTTAGGAAAAGTGGGAATTTTTTGAAAATTATTAGGAGCATGAATGTCGTAAATGAGCTGATTTGGTTGGTGTTGGAATTGTTAAAAACAGTATTTTAATTGAGAGATTGTATTATGGAATTCCCGGAATTTCGGGAAAACCGGGAATTTTCTAGTTCCTAAACCAACTTTTTTTTTTTCCCGACTAAGAAAAATGTATTGACAGTGAAATGGGATGGCAATGTAAAAGGAGTACTCAAACGAAAAAGGTTGGAAATAGGGTTGACAAAAATCAGGAATTCCTGGAAATGTGTTGAATGTGGAAAAGTAGTAGATAGTTTGAATGTCTAGGATGACTTGAATGGGTTGAAGAATGTGGGAGGCTCATAGCGGATTTCTCCGGGCCTTTTATAGGCGGGTGCCCACACGCCAGTGGTGTCAGCAGGCAGCGTCCCAAACAATGGCCGCCATCAGGTCTTTGAAAGGCAGATTAGCTCTCCTGACCTCGACTGTTTGGGACCTGGCAAGCTGCTCGGGCGCCAGCAGAAGACCTTAATTGGACAACGCGGTGGTGTGGGGGTTAGGGGGGGGGGGGGGGGGAGTCAGCCTGACTTACCGTTGTTTAGCCAGCGGGAGTCACAGGCCGGATGCTCTCGACTAAGTCCGAGTGCGGCCAGTGGAGACTCAAAGGGTCTCCGCCGCCGCCGCGCTGACTTTGCATGTCAGCCAGCCAAAGAAGAAGGAGGAAAGGTCTCTTTTGTTGGCAGCTATGGAATTTGTCCTTTCCTCTTACCCACTTTGGATGTACAAAACGTGTATTTGTACCATGAATTGATTAAGTGGACCCCGACTTAAACAAGTTGAAAAACGTATTCAGGTGCTACCATTTAGTGGTCAATTGTACGGAATATGTACTGAACTGTGCAATCTACTAATTAAAGTTTCAATCAATCAATCAAACGTTTACTGTACTTGTACTGTACTTAAAATATGCTATCCTTATACTGTACTTACAGTGAAGTTCAAAGTTAAAGTACCAATGATTGTCACACACACACTAGGTGTGGCGAAATTATTCTCTACATTTAACCCCATCACCATTGGTCACCCCCTGGGAGGTGAGGGGAGCAGTGAGCAGCAGCATTGGCCGCGCCCGGGAATCATTTTTGGTGATTCAACCCCCAATTCCAACCCTTGATGCTGAGGGCCAAGCAGGGAGGTAATGGCTCCCATTTTTATAGTCTTTGGTATGACTCGGCCGGGGTTTGAACTCACAACTTACCGACTACCATGTACTTGTACTATACTTGTACTGTACATGTACTGTACTTACAGTATACTGTACTTGTACTGTACTTACAGTATAGTGTGCTTGTACTGTACATATACTGCACTTGCACTGTACATAAACTGTACTTGTACTGTATTCATACTGTATGTATACTGTACTTACAGTATACTGTACTAATACTGTACTTACAGTATACTGTACTAATACTGTACTTACATAATGCTGCACTTATACTGTACTTACGGTATACTGCACTTATACTGTACTCATACTGCCTTTACATTATACTGTACTTATATTGTACTTACAGTATATTGTACTTGTACTGTACATATACTGCACTTGCACTGTACATAAACTGTACGTATACTGTAATTATACTGTACTTACAGTATACTGTACTAATAATGTACTTACAGTATAATGTGCTTAGAATGTGCTTACACTGTATTTATACTGTACTCATACTGTAATTATACTGTACTTACAGTATACTGTACTAATACTGTACTTACAGTATACTGTACTTGCACTGTACTTACAGTATAGTGTGCTTGTACTGTACATATACTGCACTTGCACTGTACATAAACTGTACTTGTACTGTATTCATACTGTATGTATACTGTACTTACAGTATACTGTACTAATACTGTACTTACAGTATACTGTACTAATACTGTACTTACATAATGCTGCACTTATACTGTACTTACGGTATACTGCACTTATACTGTACTCATACTGCCTTTACATTATACTGTACTTATATTGTACTTACAGTATATTGTACTTGTACTGTACATATACTGCACTTGCACTGTACATAAACTGTACGTATACTGTAATTATACTGTACTTACAGTATACTGTACTAATAATGTACTTACAGTATAATGTGCTTAGAATGTGCTTACACTGTATTTATACTGTACTCATACTGTAATTATACTGTACTTACAGTATACTGTACTAATACTGTACTTACAGTATACTGTACTTGCACTGTACTTACAGTATAGTGTGCTTGTACTGTACATATACTGCACTTGCACTGTACATAAACTGTACTTGTACTGTATTCATACTGTATGTATACTGTACTTACAGTATACTGTACTAATACTGTACTTACAGTATACTGTGCTTATAATATGCTTCAACTGTACTTACATAATGCTGCACTTATACTGTACTTACGGTATACTGCACTTATACTGTACTCATACTGCCTTTACATTATACTGTACTTATATTGTACTTACAGTATATTGAACTTGTACTGTACATATACTGCACTTGCACTGTACATAAACTGTACGTATACTGTAATTATACTGTACTTACAGTATACTGTACTAATACTGTACTTACAGTATAATGTGCTTATAATGTGCTTCCACTGTATTTATACTGTACTCATACTGTAATTATACTGTACTTACAGTATACTGTACTAATACTGTACTTACAGTATACTGGGCTTATAATGTGCTTCCACTGTACTTACATAATGCTGCACTTACACTGTACTTACGGTATACTGCACTTATACTGTACTCATACTGTATTTACATTATACTGTACTTATACTGTACTTACACAATGTTGTACGTATACTGTACTTACAGTATATTGTATTCATACTGTACTCATACTGTATTTACAGTTTATTGTATTTCCAGTTTACTGTACATATACTGTAATTACAGTATACTGTACTTACACTGTAAGTATAGTGTACTTATTCTGTAATTTCACTGTACATATAATTTACTTACAGTACACAATACTTTTATTGTGCTTTTACTGTATGCATACTGTACTTGTACTGCATTTATACAGTACTCGCAATATACTATATGTTTATTGTATTCATACTGTAATTACAGTACACTGTACTAATACTGTACTTACAGTATACCATGCTTATACTATACTTCCACTGTACTTACATAATGATGCACTCATACTGTACTTTTTACTGTACTCATACTCTACTTACAGTATACTGACCTTATACTGTACTTACACAATACTGTATGTATACTGTACTCATACGTTACTCATATTGTACTTAAACTTTACTGTACTTATGCTGTACTTACAGTATACTGTTCTTACACTAAGTATACTGTACTTATACTTTAATTTCACTGCACTTATAACGTACTTACAGTATACTGCACTTTTAATGTGCTTTTAGTGTACGTATACTGTATTTATAATGTACTTACAGTATACTGCACTTTTGTGCTTTTACTGTATTTGTACTGTACTTATACTGTACTCACAATATACTATACTTTTACTGTACATATACTGTAATCATACTGCACTTATTGTATACCGTACTAATACTGTACTTACAGTATACTGTGCTCTTACTGTGCTTCCACTGTACTTACATAATATTGCACGTATATTGTACTTACAGTATAGTGTACTCATACTGTACTTACAGTATACTGTAGTTTCACACTGTTGTACTTATACTATACTCACAGTATATTGTGCTCATACTGTACTCAAACTGCACTTACAGTTTACTGTACTTATACTGTACTTGCAGTATACTGTACTTACACTGTACTTATACTGTATTGTTACTGTACTTATAATGTACTTTTAATGTACTTATAATATACTGCACTTGTATTGTGATTTTACTGTACTTATACTGTACTTGCAGTATACTGTACTTGCAGTATACTGTACTTACACTGTAATTATACTGTACTTATACTGTATTGTTACTGTATATATACTGTACTTTTAATGTACTTGCAATATGCTGCACTTTTATTGTGATTTTACTGTACTTGTACTGTGCGTGTACTGCACTCACATTATACTGTACTTTTACTGTACTTATACTGTATTCATACTGTACTTACATTATACTGTACTTACAGTATACTGTGATTATACTGTACTTCCACTGTACTTACATAATGCTGCACTTATACTGTACTCCCATTATACTGCACTTATACTGTATTTTTTACTGTACTCACACTGCGCTTACAGTATACTGTACTTATACTGTATTCACACGATACTTTCCTTATACTGTGCTTACAGTATACTTTACTTTTACTGTACTTACATAGTTTGTACTTGTACTGTACTTACAGTATATTTACTCATACTGTACTTACAATTTATTGTACTTATACTCTACTTACAGTATAATGTACTTACACTGTAAGTATACTGTACTTATACTGGGCTTTTACTGTACTTATACTGTACTTACAGTATGCTGCATTTTATTGTGCTCTTACTGTACTTATACTCTACTTGTACTGCACTTATACTGTAGTCATGATATATATATATATATATATATATATATATATTTTACTGTATTTATACTGTACTTACAGTATACTGCACTTTTATTGTGCTTTTACTGTACTTATACTGTACTTGTACTGCACTTATACTGTAGTCATGCTATATATACATATATATTTTTTTCTTTTTCTTTTTTTACTGTATTTATACTGCACTTACAGTATACTGCACTTTTATTGTGCTTTTACTGTACTTATACTGTACTTGTACTGCACTTATACTGTAGTCATGATATATATATATATATATATATATATATTTTTTTTTTTTTTTTTTTTTTTTTTTACTGTATTTATACTGTACTTACAGTATACTGCACTTTTATTGTGCTTTTACTGTACTTATTCTGTACTTGTACTGCACTTATACTGTAGTCATGCTATATATACATATATTTATTTATTTTTCTTTTTCTTTTTTTACTGTATTTATACTGCACTTACAGTATACTGCACTTTTATTGTGCTTTTACTGTACTTATACTGTACTTGTACTGCACTTATACTGTAGTCATGATATATATATATATATATATATATATATATATATATATATATATATATATATATATATATATATATATATATATATATATTTTACTGTATTTATACTGTACTTACAGTATACTGCACTTTTATTGTGCTTTTACTGTACTTATTCTGTACTTGTACTGCACTTATACTGTAGTCATGCTATATATACATATATATATATATATTTTTTCTTTTTCTTTTTTTACTGTATTTATACTGCACTTACAGTATACTGCACTTTTATTGTGTTTTTACTGTACTTATACTGTACTTGTACTGCACTTATACTGTAGTCATGCTATATATACATTTATATATTTTTTCTTTCTTTTTTTACTGTATTTATACTGCACTTACAGTATACTGCACTTTTATTGTGCTTTTACTGTACTTATACTGTACTTGTACTGCACTTATACTGTAGTCATGATATATATATATATATATATATATATATATATATATATATATATATATATATATATATATATATTACTGTATTTATACTGTACTTACAGTATACTGCACTTTTATTGTGCTTTTACTGTACTTATACTGTACTTGTACTGCACTTATACTGTAGTCATGCTATATATACATATATATATATATTTTTTTTGTTTTTCTTTTTTTACTGTATTTATACTGCACTTACAGTATACTGCACTTTTATTGTGCTTTTACTGTACTTATACTGTACTTGTACTGCACTTATACTGTAGTCATGATATATATATATATATATATATATATATATATATATATATATATATTTTTTTTTTTTTTTACTGTATTTATACTGTACTTACAGTATACTGCACTTTTATTGTGCTTTTACTGTACTTATACTGTACTTGTACTGCACTTATACTGTAGTCATGATATATATATATTTTTTACTGTATTTATACTGTACTTACAGTATACTGCACTTTTATTGTGCTTTTACTGTACTTATACTGTACTTGTACTGCACTTATACTGTAGTCATGATATATATATATATATATATATATATATATATATATATATATATATATATATATATATATATATATATATATAACTGTATTAATACTGTACTTACAGTATACTGTACTCATACTGTAAAGTGTACTTGTACTGTACTGGTCCCGTGCGAGACTTGGCTCATGCTGTGTTGTCTAATGACTAGTTTCCATTAAAAGGCCACACCCCCTTTTCTTTAGCATGTTGTTAGTATTTCAGGGTGTTTTATATCCAGTGTGTGTTTGCCATCATATCTTTGAGTCAAAATCTTACCCCGAGGTATCGTCCCCATCCTGTTCCTCTGTCGGGTTATTGGACAATTTTTTATTTATTTTTTATGCTGACATAAACGCAGGAATGCACTTTGGCAAAAGAAATGCTGAGGTTGTTCAAGTGAAAGAGGAGATGAAAAACAACAACAACAACAACAAGCACCGTTGTCTTTATTATAAGAGAAGTGAAGAGTTGGGGAACAACAGCAACTCAGCCACCAAGTGGTAGGCCAGGTAAACTGACTTTCTGCACAGTCCGTTCCTACAGAGCTCCAAACTCCATGTGACCTTCCGATTAGCCCACGTACAGTACGCAGAGAGCTTCATGGAACGGGTTTCCACGGCCGGGCAGCTGCATCTAAGCCTTACAACACCAAGTCCAATGCAAAGCGTGGGATGCAGTGGTGTACAGCACGTCGAGTTGGCCCCTTAGTTCCAGTGGAAGGAACTTTGAATGTTTGAGGATACCAAAACATGTTGGACACTTCCATACTCCCGACCTTGTGGGAACAAGTTTGGAGTGTGCCCTTTCCTCTTCCAACATGACTGGGCACCAGTGCACAAAGCAAGGTCCATAAAGACATGGATGACAGAGTCTGGTGTGGATGAACTTGACTGGCCTGGACAGAGTCCTGACCTGAACCCGATAGAACACCTTTGGTATGAATTAATGTAATTCTTACAAAAAATATATTTTATTTTATTTTTTCTTAAAATTTTGAATCAATTTTAAAACGTGGTGAATAATAATCGCAATCATTATAATAAAACATTTTCAAAACAGTTCAAAAGCTTCCTTTGTTTACATGAAAATTGCTTAAAAATGTATTTTAAAATGTAAATCTTCCAAAAGAAATGTTTTAATTTTTTAATTTTTAATTTTTAATTTAAAAAAAATGTTGAATCAATTCGAATCGTGGTGAATAGAAATCTCAATAATTATAATTAAACTTTTTAAAAACAATTCAAAAGCTTCTTCTGGTTGCATGAAAATGGCCTAAAAATGTATTTTTAAAATGTAATTCTTACAATTTGTATTTTATTTTTTTAATTATTTTTTCAATTTTGAATCAATTTAAATTGGAATGAATTGGAAACAAAATAATTATAATGAAACTTTTTCAAAACAGTTTAAAAGCTTATTCCGGTTGCTTGAAAATGGTCTAAAAAAATATTTTTTAAATTTAATTCTTACAAAAAAGTATCTTTTATTTAATTTGTTCTTAAAATTTTGAATCAATTTCAATCGTGGTGAATAATAATCGCAATAATTATAATAAAACATTTTCAAAACAGTTCAAAAGCTTCTTTTGTTGACATGAAAATTGCATAAAAATATATTTCAAAATGTAATTCTTCCAAAAAACATGTTTTAATTATTTGTTTTTATTTTTTATTTTAAAAAAAAAAGTTGAATCGATTTGAATCGTGGTGAATAGAAATCTCAATAATTATAATTAAACTTTTTCAAAACAATTCAAAAGTTTCTTTTGGTTGTATAAAAATGGCCTAAAAATTTATTTTTAAAATGTAATTCTTACTATTTTATTTTATTTTATTATTTTTTTTCAATGTTGAATCAATTTAAATTGGTATGAATTGGAAACACAATAATTATAATGAAACATTTTCAAAACAGTTTAAAAGCTTATTCCGGTTGCTTGAAAATGGTCTAAAAAATGTTTTTTTGAATTCAATTCTTACAAAAAAATATATTTTGTTTAATTTGTTCTTAAAATTTTGAATCAATTTATCGTGGTGAATAGGAATCGCAATAATTTTAATGAAACATTTTCAAAACAGTTCAAAAGCTTCTTTTGTTTGCATGAAAATTGCTTAAAAATGTATTTTAAAATTTAATTCTAACAAAAAAAATGTTTTAATTATTTAATGTTTTTATTTTTTTATTTAAAAAAAATGTTGAATCAATTCGAATGGTGGTAAATAGAAATTTCAATAATTATAATTCAACTTTTTCAAAACAAATCAAAAGCTTCTTCTGGTTGCATGAAAATGGCCTAAAAAATAATTTTTTTAAATGTAATTCTTAATTTAAAAAAAAAATGTTTTTAACCAATTTAAATTGGGATGAATTGGAAACGCAATATTTATAATTAAACTTTTTTATAACAGTTTTAAAGCTTATTCTGGTTGCATGGAAATGGCCTATAAAATAATTCTTACAAAATAATATTTATTTATTTATTTTTTTAATTAAAATTTCGAATCAGTTTAAATAGTGGTGAATAGGAATCGCACTAATTATAATGAAACATTTTCATAACAGTTTACAGGTTAGACAAGGTCCATCTGTTTGCATGAAGATGGCCTAAAAATGTATATTAAATGTAGTTCTTACAAAAAAATATTTTATTAGTGTTATTTTTTGTATTGATTTTTTAAAATTTTGAATCAAGTTAAATCGGGATAAATAGGAATCACAATAATTATAATTATATAATTTCTATAATTATATACATTTTAATTATATAATTTTTTAAAACAGTTCAAAAGCTTCTTCTGGTTCATTGAAAATGTTCTAAAAAGGTATTTTAAAATGTAATTCTTCCAAAAAAAATGTTTTTATCTAATTTAAAACCAAAATGTAATTTTAAAAAATGTTGAATCAATTTAAAGCGTGGTGAATAGGAATCGCACTAATTATAATGAAACATTTTCATAACAGTTTACAGGTTAGACAAGGTCCGTGTGTTTGCATGAAGATGGCCTAAACATGTATTTTAAAATGATATTCTTTAAAAAAAATGTTTTATTAGTATTATTTTTTTATTTATGTTTTTAAATGCTAAATTAAGTTAAATCGGGATGAATACGAATCGCAAAAATTATAATGAAACTTTTTCAAAACAGTTAAAAAACTTCTTCTGGTTGCATGAGAATGGCCTAAAAATGTATTTTAAAATGTAATTCTTACAAAAAAAAAAAGTGTATAATTTTAATTTTTTCATTATTATTATTATTTATTTTAAAAAAATAGGAATCGCAATAATTATAAGGACACTTTTTCAAAACAGTTTAAAAGCTTCTTCTGGTTGCATGAAAATGGCCTAAAAATGTATTTTTAAAATGTAATTCCTTACAAAAAATATATATATTTTTTTTAAAAATTAAATTTTGAATCAATTTAAATCGTGGGTTGAATAGGAATTGCAATAATTATAATGAAACATTTTCAAAACAGTTTACAGGTTTTTCTTCCAAAAAAAAATGTGTATGTTTATTTTATTTTAATATTAATTTTTGAAACTTTTGAATGAATTTAAATTGTGGTGATTAGAAATGGCAATAATTATGAGGATTTTTTTTTTTTTTTAAATGTAATTTTTACCAAAAAAATATATTTTACCTAATTTTATTTTTTCTTAAAATGTTGAATCAATTTAAATTGTGGTGAATAGGAATGGCAATAATTATAATGAAACTTTTTCAAAACAGTTTAAAGGCTTCTTCTGGTTGCATTAAAATGGCCTAATAATGTATTTTTAAAATGTAATTCTTACCAAAAACTTGATTATTATTGAATTTTGAAAATGTTGAATCAATTTAAATCGGGAAAAATAGGAATCGCAATAATTATAATGACACTTTTTCAAAACAGTTTAAAAGCTTTGTCTGTTTGCATAAAGATGTCCTAAAAAGGTATTTTTAAAATATAATTCTTACA